>NC_142931.1:78251521-78286521 GCF_046866305.1 Octopus bimaculoides | reverse complement strand
TCTCTAGAACCAACTCAACATTTACTTCTGGTGTTTTGCAAGAAGGACTGAGAAACGATTGATGCGTCCCTTTCTATATTATAGTTATGCAGCCACCAGAACACATTATTATCAGTAAAGCTAGCTATATTGCCACTGTGTTATACGCATACACATATGGCCGTGTTTCACATGAACAGGATAAAAAGAAATAGGAATCCGTGACGTTCATAACTACTTTATTTTCTTCTCGTCCTTCCTCGAGGTTATCTGTCTCGAGACTCCTTCCCTATCCCTCTCTTTCTCTCTTTCATTCTATCTCTCTCTCTCTCTCTCTCTTTCATTTTTGCTCTCTCTCTCTCTCTCTCTCTCTCTCTCTCTCTCTCTCTCTCTCTCTCTCTCTCTCTTCTTTTCAAAAATGCTATGATTGATAACGTGAATATATTTCTGGGATATATAAGAACTGGTCATTATAGTCAAATGGACGATGCTGATAATAATAATAATAATAATAATAATAATAATAATAATAATAATAATAATAATAATAATAATAATAATAATTTCTTTGTTGGCCACAAGGGCCGCAAAAGGTATTTAGGACAATACAAAGACGAACGACAGATTGGATTTGCATAAACACGTGTAAACAATGAAAACAATAACAATTAGTAAGGAAATTATAAGAGCCAGCTTCCATAACAGGGAAAGGTAACCAAGGGGTTACCAAGGAACCCCATAGGTCCTCAGTCATCCCAAACACCAAGACTACCAATGGAAAGTGTCCCTCTCCGATTCGTTCTTTCCATGTTACAGACAGCAGCTTAGAGTAGAAGCATTCACTTGGGCCGCCCAGGCCACATTCACCCACCTTTCAACAAATTTACTGACGTGGGGGCAACACATCTTTCTCATTCCTCACATTTCCTTTCAAATGCAACTTAAAAGGGTCGATGAGGGTTAGCTGAAGAGGATAGTGTCTGTCTTCAACACTTTCCACTACCTCTTTTACCAAAGCCACCCGGCAGAGAACTGACTGCCTTTCTGGCCACAGGCAAGATCGGTCCCACACGCAATAGCAGGCATTCGATATAACTCCACAAGTCAATGATGCTCAGGCACTGAACGAATACTTGCAACACGATTTTGTCACTCTGCTCGCATCTCGGACATGCCCAGCTGACGGCATTGCCATGCCTGTAGAATTTATTCTGCAATGCCCAATCCATCCACACTTCGGTAGCTAGGGATTACTGGAAATTATCCATACGTACTGGACCAAAAGTCTGGAACAGATGAGCCGCTTGATTCTCATCAATGCTTAGAGTCTCCCTAAGGACATCATTGCTTTTGCCCACCACCAATCCCTTATAGAACGTCATAGTGGAGCTTCTACTGTCAGCAAATCCCGACTGGCCGAGGGCTATAAGTGCCTGACAACACTTTAGAAGTCAGGCACCTTGCCTCGATAGAATGAAAGACGTTATGCAATTGAATTGTGAACAAGTTAAACAATTTGGAATGCGAGTTAATTATATGCAATAAAGAGTATAATAAAATACTTAGTAATGAAAATAACATACAATTGTCACCTGCTTTAAATATGGCATCCTATATTCCTGATAAAGCAATCTCCTTATTTTCACGCTTTATTGTTTGTGACTGAAGATTCTAGAACTCCCGTGAGAAGCTCTTACGTTGCAGTGGTCAAGTTAGGGATCACATCATAATGTCTATCGGAAATTCGCAATCACATTCTGGTTCTTTCCTTATTGTTCGGAATGTGTGATCACCTCCTTCTCGATCTGGCACTTCGTCTGGAAACAATATATTTTGTATAGGTTTCTAATTATATCCTTGTGGACTGTGCGAAGGGTTGTGAACTTTGTTTCATTCAAGGAGGAGATATCTTCTTCTTCGCGGGAGGTGAGCTCTCATTAATAAGAGAAGAGTTGTTTCTCAACGGAAAGCGTCTCCTTTCCACAGGAAATGTACCCCGCCACGAGCTTTTTTTTTTATTGGTCTTTCCAATTGTTTATTTAGGTATTTAAAACATTTTTTTCGTAAAAATGTACTGATTCTATTTGACTTCAATGGAATGTGGGTGTATTGCTGTGAAGTGGTGCTTCCTGATCATTTAATCCCCGTTGTTATCGTCATTCCTGTGGGTGACTTATTTGTCCCCATTGGTTGTGGCTGGAAGGTGGGGTTACCAGAGTCTTTTTGCAACGCGATGTATGTTGCCCTGGTTTAGTTCTTTCAGCAAAATATTCCACACCTAAACTTCTGTCTTTTGTTTTTTTTTTAGAAAGAACATTTGCAAACGATGGAGTTTTGTTATTATTTGCCAGATTTTCGTATGCGCATGTGTATTGTGGTTGTTGTTGTTGTTGTTATCATCATCATTGTTGTCATACGTTTTGTCTGTTAAACAAGGTTTTTTTGCTGAAATTTATTTTTTATTTTTTCTGCAATCGTGTCAACACGACAATATTGCCAAGTACAAGTGCAGGCATGTTTTAGTAAAACATGGATTGAAGTTTTAAACGGTAAATATCACAGAATATTGATGATAATTACTATATTCGCTTATTTGCCTTCTGATTGAATAGCGTCACCAATTTCTGGTTAACACAACAGGGAATGCTTCTGGTCTCTTACAGCTGCGTACATATAAATTAAGACAGGATCAAACAAGTCTAAATTAATGACTAAGTGAGCGAGCATCGCACGGACACACTGAACCTTTAAGTTAATTCTCAGGTAGAATCAGTAGCAAAGTGTTGAGAATTATAGGTACAATCTTCCCAACATGCTTCTTTATAGTTGCATCTCCTCAATTTCTGTTACAAATATAGGCCGACCAGAGACTATAGAAAATGACATTTGTCGAAGATTCTATGTAGAGGGATCGAACCTAGACCTCATAGATGCAAAGCGAACTTTATATATTTTTGGCCATAATGAGCCTACACTGGCTGTGTAACTGTAATAAATCAACATTTACATTTATTGAGCAGTTGATTGTTAGGATTGTTGGAGCTACGACAAAATTCTATATTGTATATAGTTACGTTGTTTAACCACGGGATTTCAATCCCTTTGTGTATGCTTTTCCCTTTTATCTTTCCGGGATCGATAAATGTACCTGTCAAGTAATTGAGATATGTTCATTATGTATGTGTCTATACATGGATATATACATGTATGGATATATAATATATAATATATATATATATATATGCACACACACACACACACACACACACACACACACACACACATACATATATATATATATATATATATATATATATATATATATATATATATATATATATATATATATATATATATATATATATATATATATATATATATATACATATGTATATACATACACACACATACAAAGCAAGACATAAATAATGGCGCTTACATATTACTTTATGGCAGTAAATGTAACTTACAGCTGTTGCCAGAAATCATTGAAGGTTCGTTATTGAGTGGTTTCCTCAATCGGCCCATTGATCGGTTGAGAAAAATTGAACGACTTAGAGTATTAATTCTACTTTCGACATTGTCAGTTTAGTTTCCTTTACACTATATATATATATATATATATATATATATATATATAGAGAGAGAGAGAGAGAGAGAGAGAGAGAGAGAGAGAAAGAGAGATATTATCTCCCCTTCTTCCTAGCTCTCCTGTGTGGCCCTTCTGTCCGGCATTCGCCATGATAGATCGCTAGCCACCACACATTCTTTTTTTTCTCTCCTTGTTTCTTTCTGTGTTCCTTTCTGTGGAATAGTGTAGGCGCGAAACGTTAAAGACTTTTTCACTTCCCGAGCGTTATACTAATACATCTGTTTGTTTTCTACACCACCTGTCTCCGTCTTTTTGTGAATTGTCCCTATATATATATATATATATATATATATATATATATATATATATATATATATATATATATATATATATATATATATATATATATATATATATATATATATATTCACATACATACATACATACATACAGGGTAAAGTTGACGAAAATACAACACTAAAACGGGATAAAAAATAAATAAAGATTTGGTATTGGTTTGATGCCCATAAAATGGGGGAAAAGGAGGAAGTGTCTTTAATGTTTCGATTATACACTCTTTTTCTGAAAGATATGATATAAATGGAAAGAAAAATACAGGGAAGGAATACTGTAGACTAGAAACGCGCGTGTATCCAACTGTCATGACACGGTGAAAGAACGGAAATAGAAGAGATGACGTTTTAAGCGTGAGTAACAAGAGGCATAACTGTAGCCTGGTGTGTGTCCGCGCGCGTGTGTGCGTGTGTGTGCGTGTGTGCACGCGTGTGCGCGCGGTGTGTGAGTGTGTATTTGCTTGTTTGTATGTGTGTGTATGTAAGAGTATGTGTAGCAGTAGTTTGTATGTGTACATTGTTTAAGCGTGTCGGTGTATTTGGTGTAGGTGTTTGTGAGGTTTTGAATGTGATGGCGAAGGCACGATTTTTATATACATAAACGTGCTCATACACTCCCCAGAAATCTGCGGACTCGTGCTTAGGATATAAATCAATTGTTATATATCTACACAACGCTTCGATCGGTTCGGTTCTTTCTGATCATCATCAGAGCTATTATTCCCGGATATGTACATAGAAACCAGACAACATTTGAACGAAACATCCATTCTTAGACTAAGCATATCATTCTTACTCAAGAGGCCAGCTGTACATGTGTACCTTGACGAACTGAGATAAACCCGATTGAAATGTAACGTAGATATAACGACTGAGTAAATGAAAAGAAAAAGAAAACCTTCATCTCTGAGGATGAAATTAGTAATCTAGAAAAACTATAATCTTATTGATATGATCGTATATTGATATCTATTCTTTCTATATTCACTCATCTGTTACTAATACACTGACGTAAAATACAATGACTGACTCTCACTCTTAAAATGGCGTCTTTGTAAGTCGAAAGCTCAACTTGTAACAACTTAACAATTACCTTATTGTGATATTAAATACATCTCTTCTACCTAATAAAGTGACAAATTATCAGAAAGTACGAGCGAGTTCACAGAGAAAAAGAAAAGAAAAAGGAGATACTGAAATTGAGTTGCAATCGTGTATTTATATTCACAGATTCAAACGAAAGGCAACTTATTTTCCAAGTTCTTATTTATTTAAATTTTTTTCTTGCAATTGTGTATCGGATGATAGTACAATGACTACTGAACGTGTGGTTTTTGTTTCGTGAAATGCTTCCTAATACATTGTTAAATAAATATATACACGTGAATGTTTATATATATACATAGATATATGCATATATACGAAGGGGGCTGAATATGATTTTATTCAACATATTCCCCTCTCAGATTCACACACTTATTGCAGTGGTCCTTCAGTATTTCTAAGCGCCGTAAATAGAACTCAGAAAGCTGGGCCTCTAATCAGGCCTTACGCGATAACCTTAAAACCTCAGGCCTTACGCGATAACCTTAAAACCTCAGGCCTTACGCGATAACCTTAAAACCAAGAACTTTTCAGTAACATCTCGTACGTACGTACGTATGTATGTATGTACGTATGTATGTATTATGTATGTATGTATGTATGTATGTATGTATGTATATATGGATGGATGGATGGATGGATGGATGGATGCATGTATGTGTGTATGTATGTATGTATGCATGTATGTGTGTATGTACGTATGTATGTATCTGTGTGTGTGTATCTGTGTATATATATGTGTGAGTGTGTGTGTATGTGTATATATGTGTGTGTATGTGTGCGTGTGTGTGTATATATATACATGCGCACACGCTCACAGACACACACATGCATACATGCATGCATACATACATACATACATACATACATACATACATACATAGACGCATGCATGCATACGTTCCTACATAAGCAATTCTGACTTTCTGGATACTGCTGGTTTAATTTAGAGTGTGAGAAAATCTGACTCGGAGAATATTAGTAATACAAAACGGCTTTGGAACCAAAGGTTTCACAAAATTGAAGTTGTAAATGTGTGTGTGTGTGTGTGTGTGTGTGTGTGTGTGTGTGTGTGTGTGTGTGTGTGTGTGTGTGTGTGTGTGTGTGTAATCGTTATTTGCACTATGTAACACGTCTAGGCTAGTTCAGATGCTGGTCGATTTAGTATATGCCATAGAATAACTTTTCCCTTTTACACTGACAAAGTGTTCAACATTCTCGGCTCATTGACACACAGTCTTCCAGCAATGGTGCACCTGTTCGTCGGTCTACAACATTCCCAGAATGCCTTGCACCAATGAGCCGAATATGTTAAACACACTGTCGTAGGAGTAGGAATCCAGAAGGACTCAGCTTTTCAGAATGACGGATTGGGTTTAGTGTGTTTAGTGCAGTGTCTGAAGCTTGAGACAGTAAGGATGGCGAATGCAGTAAAGACAGAACGAACAAGTTTAAACTGGATTGATAACTACAGATTGTTTTGCCAGCGTGCCTTCATGCTTCCACGAAGTTGGTCCCGATGTTGGAATCGAATTTACTCAAATCTTTGAACTATGGTCTTTGAAGTGCAAGAGTGGCCTTCCAACTGACCTTCGTATATATATATATATATATATATATATATATATGAGTAAAAATAAAAAAAGGAGGGTTTTGTATAATCGTGTATAGAGGAATATATTATTTTATTTAAAAAGGTTCCAACTATGTCTGTTTTTTATGTTTTATTTATATTCTTGTAAAATTAATGTGGGATATAGAATATGGAATATATAATATATAATATAAAAATGGATGGTACAATGAAATGAAGTATTGAATGTCTTATTGAATATATGGAATATGTCTTATTGAATATATGAAATATTGAGTGTTCAATATAAAGGATTAAATATATAAAGGCGAATACGTATTTTCAATACCTTGTGGTATTTCATCGTGGCCGGTATCTGACAGACTGTAACAGACTGTATATACATACATACATACAAATATAAATACATACATATGTATATGTATGTTTATATGTATATGTATGTATATATATGTATGTATGTATATATATATATATATATATATATATATATATATATATATATATATATATATATATATATATATATATATATATATATATGTATGTATATGTATATGTATATACATATCGTCTGTAACAGACTGTATATACATACATACATACAAACATAAATACATACATATGTATATGTATATATGTATATGTATGTATATATATGTATGTATATGTATGTATATATATGTATGTATATACTTATATATATATATATATATATATATATATATATATATATATATATATGTATATATATATATATATATATATATATATATATATATATATATATATATATATATATATATATATATATATATATATATATATATATATATATATGTATATATATGTATATATATATATATATATATATATATATAATTCCGAAGTTCAGAAATAGCAGTCGGTGTGGAATATTACTCGTCCATGCTTGCACGGTTTGCTAGCATAGTCAAATTTACTACTGGAATACAGTATTGATGAAGGAAATTGATTATTAATCATAACCCAGAAACGCGTCTACTGTTAACCGTCAGAATTTTGGTTAGTTTTTCATTGCCTTTGGAGTTACAAGTGATGCTATCTGTGAGATTCTCAGCTTTTTTAGCTGCTATTTCTGAACTTCGGTATATCATGAAGCAAATACTTGCTGATCCCTTAATTATATTTATAAATATATATGAGCTTTTAAATAAGTTCTCCACCAATAATGGTGCTTTCATACCGATGGGCTTGGTAAAAATTATTAATTGTTAATTGATTTATTAATTAATAAACTGATAATCCTTTACCCTTTTAATTTGTAATAAGTATATATATATATATATATATATGTATGTATATGTATATGTATATACATATAGTCCATAAATCATAAATCCGAAAAAGAATCACGCTCTAAGTTATAGAGCAGTAGAGTATATAGATAAAGATGAATATGGCTAGTCTATGGGGTTACTATGGGTTTCACGTCCATAAGAGACCACTTTTCTAGAGAGGCCACATGCTAGAGAGGCCATAGGCTAACAGGTTGTGGGTCTGAAGAAAGGTTGTAATGCTAAGCGTCTTATGGACGGGAAACCCAGGGTAACCCCATAGACTGGTCATATCTATCTATCTATCTATCTATCTATCTATCTATCTATCTATCTATCTATCTATCTATCTCTCTGATATATATATATATATATATATATATATATATATATATATATATATATATATAAATATATATATGTATATATATATATATATACGACGACGACGGGCTTCTTTCCACTTACCGTCTACCAAATCCACTCACAAGGCTTTGGTCGCCCCGAGGCTATAAGAAAATACACTTGCCTAAGGTGCCACTCACGCAGTGGGGCTGAACTCGGAAACATGTGGCTAGGAAGTAAACTTCTTACCACGCAGCTACACCTGTGCCTTTTGTATATTATCAGTTCTCCACTGTGACCTTTAATCGAGCATTGTGAAAGTTTAGCAGCTAATAAGAAAGGACACAAGTTGAATAACAGGATTAGAATATACACCTCAAGAAGTATAGGGGATGGATAATGATACTTACTTTTCTTTTTTCTCTTGCGTACACACACACACACACACACACACACACACACACACACACACACACACACACACACACACACACATATATATATATATATATATTCCTTTATGGATAACTTATAGCTGAAATAGTTTGCGTTTTCTGGACCATTAAATTCTTCTTTCGCGTTTCTATCGAAGCACTAATGAAAAATCAAAGAAACCGTACGTAGAACGTATATCGGTCATTGACAACCTAAGCAATAAAACTCGAATCAGACTTTAGCCACAATATGGCGGCCATTGCTGGAATAAGTTTAAATATAACCTAGATTTGATGAATGTCTGTTATAAATATATGTGTTTGTGTGCGTGTATGTGTGTGTGTGTGTGTGTGCGTATGTTTTTCTCGTGTGTGTATGTGTGTGTGTGTGTGTGTGATATGGGGTGCGTCTGTGTGTGTCGTTTGCTTTGTGTCAAACAGGCAGAAGGAAATTTAACTGTTTCCAGAAAAATCAATCCATTGAGTCCGAGATATGTAATTCTTACCTCTGTCTTCAATATTTGATTACATACGTATATGTGTGAGTATTAAATGTCCGTATGTGTGTGTGTGAGTGTGTGTGTGTGTGTGTGTGTGTGTGTGTGTGTGCGCGCGCGTATAAATGTCTGTGTATGAGTGTCTATGCATGTTGATGCCGGGCTTTTGAGTCCTTTACTCCTGATTGGATAGAAGAAGCGCCGTCGTAGCATTTATTATATCTTAAATATGTAAACCTGACAGATTCCTACTCAGAATTTGAGCATAACCAATGCATTTTCTTCTGTTTTTTTTTTCTCACAAAGAACAAAATCGATTATAGTATTAGATTGATCTTTTATTTATGTACCCCGAAAGAATGAAAAGCAAAGTTGACCGGAACGAACGTCACGAAACTTTGTATCTAACACTAAAGTCTGTGACACAATTCGTGGTTATGTTTGTATTTATGTGAATGTACGTGTGTTTGTGTATTTGTATATGTATATATATATATATATATATATATATATATATATATGTGTGTGTGTGTGTGTGTGTGTGTGTGTGTGTGTGTGTGTGTGTGTACCAGATACGATATTCAGCTGTTGCCAAGAGCTGAACCTAATTGTCAAGAACATTATATTGCGTCAGAGAAAGGTCTGATCAATGTTTCTTTCTTTCTCACTCTTCACTTTCCCCTACTTCACTCTTCATTTGTCTTCACTTATGAACGTGAGCGCGAGTGTGTGCGTGTGCGCGCGTGTATGTGGCTGTGTGTCTGTGATGGGAAGGATAAGAATAAAAAGTAAAAGGAATGAGCTGATTATTTGCAAGCAGTCATCAAAGATGAGAAAAACGGTTCAAACGTAATATCACCTATACTGAGACAAGATAATCTTGAAAAAAGACTCAATCTACTTCACCTATGGTAGGGTTTCAGAATGGTCTTTTGCCCTACCAGAAATAGCAGCCAAATTTTCCTCAAATCAGATCTCACGCTTTTTAAAGGAAATTTATATTGGATAATTTAGTTTTAGGTAAATAAAAGGCAAAACGATGAAGTTTTTTTTTACCAGGAACTGGCCTGGGGCAACACAACTACTATATTGCCGCCAAGTCGATAAGTTTGCCTCAGTATGGTCACTCGACTTGGAAGAAATAAAAGCTGTCTTAAAAATAAAGGATACATTCATGCGATGTTGAGAACTCATTCTTCCGGTTCGTCACTAACGTGCATGTGTGTGTGCGTGCATGTGTGTGTGTGTGTGTGTGTGTGTGTGTGTGTGTGTGTGTGTGTGTGTGTGTGTGTGTGTGTGTGTGTTTAATTTAATATTTTGGGGTAATAACCTTATAATGTACTTTCAAAAGCTCCTCTCCCGGTATCGGCTACCAGATGCTATCATACTGTAGGACTTCTCCTTTTACTGGATATACATCTGGAGCGGCATGACGTCACCCTCACTGGAGACACGCCCCGAAATTATCACTGTCTGGGGGATCTTGGTTTCATGTTGTCCATGTCACGTCTTACAGCTTTTACAATGTTCACAGGATAGTGAGCAGCAGTCATGATGTTGGCATTTTGATGCCTGGCGCGAACCATGACGATACAGATAACACTTAGCTCCACGTTAGCTGAGTTTTTATCTCAGCTACAACTTCAACCTTTATGCTCTCCAACACCGTTGACTGTTTACCAAAACATCAAGATGCTCCTGAAAAAAAAAAGAAGAAAAGAAGCATAAAAGAATTATCAAATTTAGCCCGAAAAGCTTGTGTATATATTTGCACGTTAGTTTAACAGACGGATACTCAATATATAATAAATTTTATGTGCTTGTATGAGTGGGTGTGGCATCAGTATCATCACTACTACTGCCCTCAACAAACATATATCTTCATATAGATTACTATGCAGCATCAATAACTCAATAACAATGTTAAACAGTAGTTTGTATTTTTTCAGTTTATCTGAGCTATCATTTGATAATAGATATTTTTATTAACAATATTAAGGGAAATATCAGTCACTCTTGTATTAAACATTATCAACAATATTGTAAGAGAAAATCTGAAAACAGGTGATAATATGTTTTGGGCTATCAACATCTGTCTGCATACAACTGCCAGAACTCTGAAACAACTCGTAGGAGAAACCAAAAGACCACGTCTTCGTGAACTAACTGGACGTAAGCTATCCAGCGAAAATGTTTGTAGAAAATATCACAATACAGGCTATTGCTTAAGGTCTCTAATTTTTTTTTTTTTTAAACTTTTAGATTCAGAAATGTTCCCTCTCTTCAGTTCCTGCTGCTGTTATCCACTTTCAGTACTTTCTTTTTTGTTATTCACGGTTTTGATGACCCACCATTTTTATGTTTCGCAGTTAAATTCTTTGGTTGAACCTATATATAAACACATTGGTGTATGTCGAGAGTTGCTTGAAGTAAGGTATCGTATGTACATTAAATATTCCGAGAGATAATATTTATCTCCTCTTGAACGTGGATGTTCTGTTAGAACAAACTATACTGAAGTAGTTACTATGAGAAAAACTCTCATATTGGCTTTTGGTGCAAAATGCACTCTTATTAATATCACTAGCTGGGAGATAAATCTCCGTCACCTACCTCTGTCACTAATAAGTATTAAATATTCCTTCACAAGTTCCTACACCTGGTCTAAAACCACTTTGCAATTGATTTATTTCTTCATTCATTCTTGATAAAATTCTTTGTTGGGAAACTTTTCGTAATATTTTAATCACATGACTCCTGAATCATATACTTCTAAACTCTGTGTTGTCTCAAGCTTTTGGTTTCTATGGTATTAGAACAAAAATAGATTGTTTCATATTGGTTGGTATATATCCACTCTCATATATTACATGACATAAGTCAGTTATTAGATATAGTCTTGATTATCTAATGCTTTTAATATTCCGACTGGTATTTCATCTACTCCAGTTGCCCCAATTTTCATTGCATTTATTGCTTTTTCTACTTCTTTTAAGAGCTTCCATTAGCAGCTTTTCAAAACTAAGCATAGGTCCCCTGTTCTCTCAATCGTACAGTATTTTTATGTATTTAACCGATCTTGATACGTTCACGAGCAAACAGTATGCCTCCATTTTTGTCATTAATGTTTCTACTCTGTTTGGTCATGCATTTTCTGTTTGTGATCTCATCTGTTTTATATATTTCTTTGGACTGATCGTGCTTACTAAGGTTTTTCAACTTCTTGGCATTGATCATCTGACCATTTGGATTTTGCTATTTTAGATTCAGAATCAACATTATCAATAAAATATACACCATAAACCCGGATTTTCAGAATAGGAACTTTAGCACACCTATTACCTGCATACACAGAAATGTTATCACATTCATGTTATTATAAATGATTGATAGTCTCATGATTTAAACAGGTGAGGCGTGTACTTTTCTAATCTTTTTCTGTTTAGAGCTGTAACGAGTCGTCTTAGGTTTTAACACACACACACACACATAGCTGCCCATGTGTGTGTGTGTGTGTGTGTCATAGGTTCTGCCGGGAGATTTTATCGTAATTAATCGCCACCCTCTACAATATAGGATGAGGAAAACTTGTTGTCAGTCATTCCTATCACTTTCATTACTCCAAGCTCTAGGTAGGGAAACAAAAGCTATGTCGTATTAAGTATCTTAATAATGATGCTGAATGAAACGTCTTCAGCAAATATAAAATAATCTCAACTGGTGCCGTCTAAACTCAGACATAATTTATCCGTTTAACAAATCTGTGTGGTCTGTTATTCAAGCATGGTCGTATTTAAGTATTTTGCTTCTTAACCATGTGGTCAAATGTCATCTGTCATTACTTCGATTTAATTAATGCCTTGAGAAAGGAAGTTGGCTGAGGGAAAGTGTATGGAATAGTGTTATATATACGTAACACAGATTTCTTTATTATCGTGGATTACTATGATTATCCGATCATAGTAAACTTAGTATATATATATGTGTTTGTATGCGTACCTTTGTATGTCTGTGCGTGAGTATAAAAATATATATATGTATGTATATATATATATATGTGTGTGTGTGTGTGTGTGTGTGTGTGTGTGTGTGTGTGTGTGTGTGTGTGTGTGTGTGTGTGTGTGTGTTTGTGTGTATGTGTGTGTGTGCGTATGTATATGTATATGTGTGTGTGCGTGTGTATGCATATATATATATATATATATATATATATATATATATATACACATATGATTGTGTGTGTGTATGTGTGTGTGTGCGTGAGTGCGCGTGTGTGTGTGTGCGTGTGCGTGTGTGTGTATGTTTACACATATAACACGGACTATCACGTCGTTAGACGACGTATGAGGGTTCTGCAATTTCTTGTTGAACAACCACACAAATGATTTGTTTATAACGATCAAATATTTGTGTTCACGTAAGCTCACTCCCACCATCAAATCGACATTACCTGTGCAGGTGCACGACTTGCCACATGTTAGATGATGAAATGATCGCAGAGCAATGTGAAATGAAGTGTTTTGCTCAAGACCACAACGCGAGGTCCGATTGAGAATGGAAACCACGATCTCGTAACTGAGTGCGACGCCCTAACCACTAAGCTATGCACCTTCGTACACACACACACACACACACACACACACACACACGCATAGACACACACGCGCGCACACGCGCGCGCGCACACGCACACACATGAATGTATATCTTTCAGTGATTTAGGTCAGATATGAAACTATAAAGCGAAGTTTTTCGAAGGAACTCCCTTGTGATATCTATTGCATTCGAATTGCCCCTCAAAGATTTTTTCTTACTCTCAATATAGAAAATTTAACACAGATCGGTGATTGAACAGTTGGAAATCTATAAGCAGCGATACTATTGCTTACAAAATGCCATATAAAATATAAAAAACCAATACGATAAGTGTGACCTTCCTAAATATTAGTGTTAACCTGTGAAGCAGATACCAGGTGGTGAGAGATATATAAATAAAATATCAAGCATGAATATAAAGCGTGGGGTCACGATGACCGAAAAGCGTTGATGATATGATAACAAGGCCCGTGAATATTTTGATATTTGATATCCACTGCAGGGATAAAAGAAAAAAGCAACACACAAAAAAAATCAACGAACTAAAAATGAAAGAAAACTCGGGAATGGGGGGAATCCACATTTCATGGGAGGTTTATCATTATAATACTCTTACTCTAAGTTTATATTATGTGCATATGCACATGCATGCATAAACATATGCATATGCATATGTATATGCATATAAATACACATATATAGATAAATGAATGTTTGAATGCATGGAGAGTGAAAGAGTGTTTGTGCGTGTGTGCGTGCATGTGCGTGTGCGTGCGTACGTGCACACGTGTGTGTGTATAAATGATTCCTATTACTGACTTTGTTAGTGAATATCACTCCAAGAATCATTGCATAAAATAAGCTAGGGATAAACGGGATTCCGATTTCCTATCGTTTATCTCTAGAATTTTCTTTATACTGTTTTTTAATGCGTAGGAGGTGCACAGAGATTTGTATGTATGAGATAAAGATATTGTATAACTTCGACAGTGTTTCATACCGTCGGTTAACAAAACACTTCAGCAGAATGGAAAGTCATGGTCAGACTCTGTATGGTGTAAACCCAGTAGATTACTGATTATAGTCTGTCATGCGATAACCAGTAATGTATGAAGCGGTTGTTCAGTTTTAATTTACTCTTTTACTTGTTTCAGTCCTTTGACTGTGGCCATGCTGGAGCACCGCCTTTTTAGTCGAGCAAATCGACCGCAGGACCTATTCTTTGTAAGCCTAGTACTTATTCTATCGGTCTCTTATGCCGAACCGCTAAGTTACGGGGACGTAAACACATCAGCATCGGTTGTCAAGCGATGTTGGGAGCACAAACACAGACACACAAACACATACATACATACATGTATATATATACATATATATATATATATATATATATATATATATATATATATATATATATATATATATATATATATATACATATATATACGACGGGCTTCTTTCAGTTTCTGTCTACCAAATCCACTCACAAGGCTTTGGTCGGCCCGAGGCTATAGTAGAAGACATTTGACCAAGGTGCCACGCAGTGGGACTGAACCCGGAACCATGTGGTTCGTAAGCAAGCTACTTACCACACAGCCACTCCTGCGCCTTTCTTAAAGAGTAATTTAGAGTAATTTAGGCTTGAGCTGGCAGATCGAAATTAACTTTTATCTGAGACTTGTTTCAGTCATTGGACTGCCGCCATCCTGAGATACCGCATTGAAGGGTTTAGCCTAACAAATAGACCCTAGTACTTATTTTTCAAAAAGTTTGATAGTTCTTTTATCGGTCTGTTTAGTATGTATGTATGTATGCATGTATGTATGTATGTATGTATGTATGTATGTATGTATGTCATTATTCAGTTTATTTCAAGATTTCTTGCCAATAGAGAAAGAATCGTCTGCTAACCTAGATCCAAGGCTCCTTCATTGGAATTTCGACATCAACAGCAGGGTATTTTTGTTCGTATGTATATGTATGTATGTGTGTGTGTATGTATGTATGTATGTATGTATGTATGTATGTATGTATGTATGTATGTATGTATGTATATATTTATGTATGTATTTATGTATGTATTTCTACAACACTTTATGGCTGTTTCTTTCGTCTATTTCCAGACCGTACCCGGAGTTAGTGGTGAGATTAAAGAAATCAATGGGTTGATGGTCGATGTTCAAGATAATTGTGACCCGGGGAACAAAGACTCGTGCAGTCCAGGCTATTGTTGTGTCAAAGAGGTAACTGAAAACTTTTCTAATTACATTTTCTCACACATTCATGCACAGGCAAAAGCACTCATACGCACATAATGTATGTATGTATGTATGTATATAAATATGTTTATATGCACTCCGTCGACGAGTGTTCCAGTTGATCCAATCAACGGAATAGTCTTCTAGTAACATTAAAGTAAATGTGGCTGAGTACTCCACAAACACAAGTACCCTTAATGTAGTTCTCAGGGAACTTCAGCGTGACACAGAATGTGATAAGGCTGGCCCTTTGAATTGTAGCTAATACTCATTTTTTGCCAACTGAGTGGACTGGGGTAACGTGAAATAAAATGTCTTGTTCAAGGACACAATGCGCCACCAGGAATCGAACTCAAGACATTACGATCGTGAGTCAAATATCCTAACTACCAAGTCATGCGCCTTCACATGTAGATTTATTCTCCAACAGAAGCCCGTCTCTTTCAGATTTTAGATTACTGAATCGATAATCTAAAGCCTGAAAGAGACGAGTTTCTGTTAGAGCCCCGCGAAATCGTAAGTCGCATGGCACCGAATCAAACTGCTTAAATAATAATAATAATAATAATAATAATAATAATAATATATATATATATATTTCTGTGAAGAAATCTCAGCTCATCTGCCAGTGAATGATGCCATTGAAAGTTACTTCCCAGGATTGGATGACCGCTGTACTGATGCGTGAATCTGTAGACCCTTTTCAGTGAACGACAGTGCCATCAGTGATACTGATGTTGCTGTGAAGGTATAATTTCTTTAAACTCGTGAGGATACTCAGTTGAAAGTCAATTTTTCCGAACAAGAGTTTCTAACATTTTGAGCGAAACTGAAGAACGACTAACCTCTTCTTTCAATGTGTGCACTGACCATGCTGGTCCAGTCCCCTTCGACCTATCACTGAGGGGCTGGATTCTCAATAATGATGGCCCTGAAAACGAAGGTACGCAGTAGGCTTGTGATGGACGTCGATATGAGGCGTTGTCTGTCAAGCATTGCTTATCGTTTTGATGTACTTAAGGCTGCAAAACAATTATCAACCCTCCCACTAAGTGAATGAGTAGGTTTTGTATGATGTTTAGTAGTTATTTATAACATTTTCATTAAACTAGGATCATATAGTTTTGACTTATCTTACCATTACGCAATGTTAATCATTACAAAATTTATTATAGGGGTCACAGTAATAACCTGGAGAGTCTCTGTGGGTAAAACGATGGAAAGGGTTAAGAACCACTGACTTCGATGATAGGTTCCGTGAACATTTCTGAGTGTCAATAACAATGCTCAGATTGATCTCGAACCCATAGTTTGCCGCTTTAACTTGTCTGGTCATTTTACAGACCACCTCCCTGTAGCTGCAAGAAAAATCTCGAAATATCTTCTCTGCGATGAATGAATATTTGCCACAACTTCCTATGATTTTTTCCTTTTCCCAAGCTCACTTCAGAAGTCGCAATCTTTCAATTCTTTTAATTAAGAATATGTACAATATGAATATATGCATATATGGATGGTTACATGAGCGCGAGTATATGTTCGTATGAGTGTGCATATTCCCACGCAGTGGTGTTTGAGTATATATCTCTATATATGCATATGTGCCTATTAACATACGTAAATGCGCATTCGTGTACACATGATCGCATTTCTTCTTGGCATCAGCTGCATTTGTATACATCTATGTGTGTGTTTAATTGTGTGTGTGTGTGTGTGTGTGTGTGTGTGAGGGTGCGTGCGTACGTGCGTGTGTGTGTGCACGCGCGCGTATTCACAATCTCTTTTGCTACATCTGGCTAGATATTTCATTTATTTTAAATTGCGTTTCAAATATTGCAATTTTATAGGATGAAAAAGACAGATTGAAAGTTTGGACGATCTCTCAAGATTCTTTACGTTTGAACATTATAGCAAGTAATTTAAAATAACCAGCTGTTCTTGCAACTTTTCTATGGTTTAGACTCATCTGTAAAATCTTTTCTGCATACTGGGCATTGTAGGGTTAAGGATATTCGTTAGCTGTCTTTCTGCTTAAGTAAATCTATTTAGGATTTCTCTTTGTTTCCCGATTCCTCTTCTTACCTTTGTCCGCTCTCTCTTTACTTGAAGACATAACCTTTTCTGTTCACCTTGTCCTTGTCATCGTTTAGTCTCATATCAACTTTGGTGGAGCAGATTCATTATTAAAGACATTCCAGACGTGACCCTCACGTCTGTTTTCTCTCTTTGCAAGTAACTCAGGACCATATCAGATAATGTGGGTTGTTCTAGGGCGGTGGGGTGTGGTTTGAAGGAGACTTGGCAGCTATTTCCAACAACTCGAATAACCACGTAAAAAGTTCCCTCGCTGTTTATGTTTGCCGGGTTTAAAACGCCTACACTTTCTACTTTCAAATTCATAACTTCTCCCGCTTTCATTCACATCACATTTCCAAACTTCTCATAGTCTCACATTCCTCGTGGCCCCTCCCTTCATTCCTCATATGAACTTTCACACGCCTCCCTCAATTCGATTCTATGGTGGCCATTTTCTAACCAAAAGTCCAAGTGTCACCGAGAATAATGAGTATAAATTCTCGTGGGATTTTACAATCCAGTGTGATTCAGAGATTGATGATCGGAGACCAAACATTATTTTAGTTTATAAAATGATGAAGGAAACCGAGATAATAGATGTTCTTTTCTGCTCTAACCACAAGGCCCGAAATGTTGTGGGAAGGGGCCAGTCGATTAGATTGACCCTAAGTGGTACTTAATTTATCGACCTCGAAAGGATGAAAGGCAGAGTCGACCTCGGCGGAATTTGAACTCAGAACGTAAAGACAGACGAAATACCGCTAAGCATATCGCCCGGCGTGCTAACGTTTCCGCCAGCTCACCGCCTTCGAGATCATAGATATTGACATACCTGAGAATGTACGACTGGATGCTAAAGAATTGGAAAAGATTGAGAAGTATAAGCCACTAAAAGATGAAATTGCACGAATGTGTTTGTAGGAACATTAGGAGCATTAACAACCAGGTTTGAGAAATTTGTTGGAAAAATTGGGATGTACATGAGAGTAGAACATGCCTAGAAACTGCTTTTATTGGGGACAGCAGGTTGTCGCCCACTCTTACAGAATTAGCGGGAGCATGTGAAATCGAAAGCTCGGAGAGGGGAAATATATAAATTACTATAATAATAATAATAATTACAGGTGACGATTGCTGCTTCGTTACTAAGGTTGAGGTATGTTAGCATTAACATGATTTCTCTAGGTCAGACAAATATTTTCCAATGTGCCCCCCCCCTCTCACACACACACACAAATACACACCCACGCGCTATCATCAAATCACACACTGCTACTGCCACCCGATGAAAGCCTGTATAACACTAGATCTCAAATAGACGTTTGACGTCAATTGTCATTAAGAGATATCGTACACCACGTGAAAGAGAATTTTCGGCATTGAATATGACATCGGTGAATTATTACAATATTTGATCAATTATAAATCGATTTCTCTTTGAACTGATTCAGACAGTCTCCTCATCCTTTTGTGATATGTCGTTCAATGTCTAATGAGATGCTATGCAAATCAGCAATAATAATACCAATATTGAAAACAACAACATCAACATCAACGGTTGCGGCAACAACAAAAGCTGTAACGGTGACGACGACAGATATAAATGACAAGCGGATAACAGCGACAGCAACAAGTGGCCTTTCAAATCCTCGTAATATTCCAAAGATAACTGTTCATACATATATATTAATCAACCTATTCATTTCTATGTCTGTTTCTTCACACACACACACACACACACACACACACACACACACACACACACACACACACACACACACACACACACACAATAATAATAATAATAATAATAATAATAATAATAATAATAATAATAATAATAATAATAAATATTATTATTATCATTATTATATGAATATTTGCATGTTTATATGCGTGTGTATGTGTATGTTCGTGTATATGATATTTCTGCGTGTTTATATATATATATATCACTCTATATATAATATACACACTCACACACAAAGTGATACAGTTAGATGCATATACATATATGTGTGTGTATATATATATATATATATATATATATATATACATATACACACACATGTGTATATATATTATATTTCCAGATTGTTTTGCATTTATATGTTCACCTGTGTTCACACACACACACACACACACGCATACATGCATGCATACATACATACATACATACATACATACATACATACATGCATACATACATAGATACAAAAGTCTCTCAGAGGACACTGGAGACATTGCGCGTCTGCAGCAGGAGTTGAACACAATATACAGGTGGACTGAGAAAAATAACATGCAGTCTAATGTTGGAAAATTCCAAACACTGCGCTACCAACATGCGAAGCTCAATGAAAAGCAGACATGATTTACTAACCCAAGAGGGATTGCGATTCATGAACCAAAATCAGTGCGCAAATTGGGCATCGACAAGTTGGCAACAAAATGCAGACAGTTGGCTAGATGGATCCTTCGAACTTACAGAACGAGAGAACAGGAAACCCTGATGGTCCATTTGTCTTCAACCGTTTAAATTACTGCTCCTAGCTATGGTCACCACAGTGTAAAATTAACGACGTATCTCAAAACAATCAAGCGAAGCTACACAAAGAAGATCATCTCAATTCGACATGTCAGTTTTTGGGAGAGACTGAATAACTTAAGACTCTACTCCCTAGAGCAAAGGCGGGAAAGATACGCAGTAATATATATATCAGGAAAATCCTAGAACTGGTAACAAACGTTGGCATTGTCAATTAAACAACCAACAGGAAGGGGCGCCACTGCATAGTACCAAAAATCCCAATATTGCTATCAAGGTACAGGACCAGTGTGAACAACGAGAGAGAGTAAAGGAGAAAACGAGTGAGAGAGAGAGAGAGAGAGAGAGAGAGAGAGAGAGAGAGAGAGAGAGAGAGAGAGAGAAAACGGAGAAGGGGAGAAAAATAATATCCTGTACCGGCAGCGGTACAGGATATTAGTAGTTATCGCCAAGCTAACATGGCAGTCCAGGAAAATAGGACGAATGCTGCCGTTGATTAGCTCCAAGAGACTATCACCTCTAGCTAGCTATGTGACACACGAACCTGTGTCCATTATAACCTTCGAGCAGGGAAGGTCAGCAGCTTCCCCTTGCTGGTTTGGCATCTACAGACTAGTTTCGGGGTAGTTGCTCCTTATCAATGTTGAGTAGCCGAAAACCAAGAAGCGTCACTGCTGACCGTCTGTTCGAAGGATTATTTACCTAAAATTCAGTGGAATACATCCACTGGCTTTCAAAATGTATGTATGCATGTATGTATGTATGTATGTATGTATGTATGTATGTATGTATGTATATGTTTGTGTGTCTGTGTTTGTGCCCCCCCCCGCCATCGCTTTACAACCGATGTTGGTGGGTTTACGTTCTCAAAACTTACAGATTCGGCAAAAGAGACCGATAGATTAAGTACTAGGCTTATAAAGAATAAGTCCTGGGGTCGATTTGTTCGACTAAAGACGGTGTTCCAGCATGGCCGCAGTCAGATGACTGGAACAAATAAAAGAAAAAGAAAAGATATATACACGACGGGCTTCTTTCAGTTTCCGTCTACCAAATCCACTCACAAGGCTTTGATCAGCCTGGGGCTATAGCAGAAGACGTTTGCTCAAGTTGCTGCACAGTAGGACTGAATCGGAACCATATGATTGGGAAGCAAACTTCTTACCACATAGCCATATATGTGTGTGTGTGAGTGTGTGTGTGTGTGTGTGTGTGTGTGTGTGTATAGATGTATATCTATCTTTCTTTCTATCTTTCTCTCTCTCTCTCTCTCTCTCTCTCTCTATATATATATATATATATATATATATATATATATATATATATATATGTGTGTGTGTGTGTGTGTGTGTGTGTGTGTGTTATTTCTTTACTACCCACAAGGGGCTACACACAGAGGGGACAAACAAGGACAGACAAACGGATTAAGTCGATTATACCGACCCCAGTGCGTAACTGGTACTTATTTGATCGACCCCGAAAGGATGAAAGGCAAAGTCGACCTCGGCGGAATTTGAACTCAGAACGTAGCGGCAGACGAAATACCGCTAAGCATTTCGCCCGGCGTGCTAACGTTTCTGCCAGTTCGTGTGTGTGTGTGTGTGTGTGTGTGTGTGTGTGTGTGTGTCTGTGTGTGTGTGTGTGTGCGTGCGTGTGTGTGTGTGTGGGGGGGTCAGTTTTCAGTTGCGGAGCACGACTATCACTTCATATTTCTGATGAATGCGTAACGCATGAAAGTAATAGTTTATTTCAGCATTGTAAAATTGTAAAAATTGCAAATAATAAAACGTGGAAGTCAGACTTAATTGGAATTTCATTGATCAATATACAAACACACATGCATACATACATACATGTATAAGGGAAATGGAAAATGGAGACAAACACACAAGATGTTATTTAAATCATTTATATCACCGACATAAATGTTTCGATGGATACATTAAAATTAATCCAGGAGGGAAAATAAGGTGGAATAATGTATCGATCGCATCAGGGTGGAGATTATAAATAACATTTTACAAATGTAAGAAATTATAATATATAACATATAATATTAAAAAAAAAATTTTTTAAGTGGATAGAAAACGCTAATAATTTTTAAAATGCCGTTAAGAAATATGACGTCATAAGATGAGAGAAGAGAAGGAAGAGAGAAAGAAAAACAAAGAAGTAATGGAGGACTAAACAAATAGAAAGGTGAATGACAGATGGATAGAAATATTAAATAAACGAATGGGATGTATGGATTGAAAACAGTAAGATGAAAGTTACTGATATTATTAGGCAAAAGGGAACAGGTATTATTTGAAATAGCTGAAAGTGTGTTTTTTCCGATGTAAACAATTGTCAATACGTTCTTTATAGCTGTTAACAAGTGTTTGTTTGGAAAAAAGGATAAAAAAAGATTTGCCTTTATCATAAGGGAACGATCTTGACAAAACTTTCCAATCCAAAGAAAGTTATTTATTACAGTCTTTGAGATGCAAAATTAGTTTACTAAAATCTGTAGTTGTACTCTTTACTCTTTACTCTTTTACCTGTTTCAGTCATTTGACTGCGGCCATGCTGGAGCACCGCCTTTAGTCGAGCAAAACGACCCCAGGACTTATTCTTTGTAAGCCTAGAACTTATGCTATCGGTCTCTTTTGCTGAATCACTAAGTTACGGGGACGTAAACACACTAGCATCGGTTGTCAAGCGATGTTGGGGGACAAACATATACACCCACATGCATATATATATATACATATATACGACGGGCTTCTTTCAGTTTCTGTCTACCAAATCCACTCACAAGGATTTGGTCGGCCCGAGGCTATAGTAGAAGACACTTGCCCAAGGTGAGAATGAACCCAGAACCATGTGGCTGGTAAGCAAACTACTTACCACACAGCCACTCCTGCGCCTATATTAGTACTTTTACTAATGTATTAGTACGTTTGCTAATATATTTAAATGTAGAAAGATGATTCGTTACATGTTTTTTTTTTATTATTTCAGTGGAGGAAAAGCAACATTTTTAATTTTGCAATTTCCGTTGAGAATGCATGTTCTATTCGGATCACAATTAGAAGTAATGTTACGTTTAATATTATTATTTGAGGAGTGATTATTATCATTAATATTATTGTTATTATGGTTATTAAGCGAATCACTTTTACCCTTAAGAATATAATTGTTATGTGAAGAGATAACTTGTAGTAGATTATTAGTCTTGGAAAAACCAATTCTGATACGATGTGAATTCAGAATAGAATGGTACCTCGAGTTTTGGGGGAAGTTCCTTTCGATGGATGGCTTCTCGAAACAGGTAAGGAAGAGTACTTTTGATTTGTTTACAGTATGGAATAACAAGTCAAATAGCTTTATTAGAGCTATGCAATTTATATGAAGATTTCTCATTAAAAAATCTGGAGTTTTTATTTTTACAGAAGAGTTTTTATTTTTACAGTATAGTTACCTCCCTTAGACTGTTTATTCTTAAATTTACTAAGATTAGTTTTTTTAATATTTCGATAGGAGTTATTACCTATGGAAGATACACTATGAGTATCATCATTATGATTATTATTATTATTATTATTATTAGTAGTAGTAGTAGTAGTAGTAGTAGTAGTAGTAGTAGTAGTAGTAGTAGTAGTAGTAGTAGTAGTAGTAGTATAACTACTATCAACCAGATAATTAGAGGTTAACTAGGATCAAGAAAGTTGTAATACTTAATTTGCTACTTGTACCCTGCCTTTGACGAAGATAAATTATAGATGTCAACATTATTATTAAAAATGTTTACATTAGCGAATAATTTAGAGAGTCTAACCGAAATGCTTTTAACTAAATTTTTGTTATATTTGCAGGATGATTGCTAAAAAAACTGATATACTTTAGACTGGTTGAAGGTTTATAGTATGGGTAATACAAAGCTGTGTTTAAGTTGAGTGTAAGGTCAAGGAAATTAACTTTTATTCTATTATCATCAAAGTTAATAAATAAGCCCATATTACTGAAGAATTTAACTAAATTATTTTTAACATTTTGTCATTTTTGATTAGAGATATTTTGGAGGTAAAGAAGACCATCATCGCGATATAATCCACCAAAGATATATGGGAATTGATCAGCCATTTCGGATAGAATATAAATACCGACCAGATCAGAGACTTGGGCGGTATCGGCTGCTTCCATTGTTATATCAAAACAATGAGGTCTATCTTTTTGAACCCAAAATTTATTATCAAGCTTGATAATAGATTTTCTACCTGCTAAAACTATATTAATTTCATCTTGGGTGAGGCCGGAGTTATTATATGCCAACCATAGGGCTTTATTAATGGATGATAGAATTAACAGAAGAATAACTACATATATGAAACTGGATAAATTTAGTGTTTAGTTTATTATTTATAGCAGGGTGGGGAAACCCCCGCCCACGGGCGCAACTGCACACGCAGGCTGGTATACTCGTATGTACAAATTATAGTAAGTTTTTCAATTACAAAATTTATACAATATTAGTATGCCTATTTGCAACATAGGCCGCATTTCCTCTACGACTTAAAACAGTTAGTTTCGAACAGAAAATCGTTCGGTAATTGCCGTTTGAATGGAAATTTTGTTTTCACTATAAAACACATATTGCTAGGTTTGTACCACCCTCTTGAGTCTCAACTACAATCTAGCTGAAAGATATAGAATACCTCATAAGTAATATAAACGTCCTAAATTCAGTGGCGGCGTTAATGAAAATGTTACGCGTTAATTTAATGCCTTAAACTTATCTTTATTAATGTATATCGAATTATACATAGATATATACAAGATTCACACAGATATAAGTGTTAGAACTTGTGATCCGCCCGCGGATCTTTTTCATTGAAAATGTTTGCCCACCACACTAAAAAGTTTCTCCACCCCTGATCTATAGAGTTGAACCGGTCTACTACCTAGAATGAATTACACCATAAATTAAGTTTAATGTTTTTCTTTAAAGAAGGATTGTGCTTATCAAGAATATTTTTTTTACTAAGTATTCCGATATCAGAGCTAGAAAGACAGATGAGACGGAGAGTTGGGTTATTGAAGTTAGGTTTGTGGTCCTTTAAAATAAAACGGGTTTGCTTTGGATCAGTCTTCATTTGTAAGTTATTTTTCTCCATAATTTTCTTAGCTTCCAGGTTGGCTTTCCTAATAGCATTTTTACCAAGTAGTCTTGTATATTTTTTGTAATTTTAGATAATAATCCATGCTTAGGTGATACAGGTTGCTGGTTTTATCTGATTGAACAAGTAGCCCATCTATGCTGTTAATGTCCTTGGTAATATTATGTAAATATCAAGGCAGCGAGCTGGCAGAAACGTTAGCACGCCGGACGAAATGCTTAGCGGCATTTCGTCTGTCTTTACATTCTGAGTTCAAATTCTGCCGAGGTAGACTTTGCTTTTCATCCTTTCGGAGACAGTAAATTAAGTACCAGTTGCGTACTAGGTTCGATGTAATTGACTGCCCCCTCCCCCAAAATTTCGGGCCTTGTGCCTAGAGTAGAAAAGAATATTATGTAGATATCTTAGATGTTTATTCCTTAAGGGGGAATGATGGAATTTAACATTCTTAACAATAGATCAGAGATCGGCTTCAAACTGTTTTAGTCTTGGGTTAGGAAGAGGATTATTTTTAGATTTGAATAATTTACTGAATTCAGAAATTTGGTCGTTGGAAGGTGGTTTAATATCTTTATTATCGTAGAAGAAAGCTTGCCATCTGATGAAAGAGTTGGTCTTATTAATGACTTAAGGGATACCTTTCTTGGGGGAATAGATATATCCTTAAGAGAGGCGTTTATATTAAAGGTCTCCAATTGCAGTAACTATTTCAGTTGTAAGTTTTAATAATGAAAAGCGTATAGTTTGATTATATGTATATGAATCAGTTTTATCATTTTAATTCATCTTTTATTTCCTTAAACTATAAAGTACATCGTATCAGTGAAACATATCAAAAGAAGGTAAATAAGCAATTTCATTTATATAAGTTCATTTCGGTTATATCTAAAAGTACAGTTTTGATAAAATGGTGGTTATTTCAAAATAATTTTTTGAATATCTTTGCTTGTATTTAATGCATTAATGTTTTCAAAATTACTGATTCGCACTGAGCAATTTTCACTAGTCCCGCTAGTAATAGATAATTTGCGGAGAAATGCGGTTTAATTCTTAAACATTATGAATAGATGACCTGTGCTTATACTTGACACTTAAAGGTCATTAAAGATCATTTAAACTTAATCCTCATTTAAATTTGAAAGAAGTGGATAGTTATAGTGGAAGGGGTATGCCAAAATGTGTGTGTGTGTGTGTGTGTGCTGTTTACTATATAGATATGTGTATATGTAGTGCGTAAAGGTTTCTATAGAATTATTAGCATGGCGATTTGTCTGTGTACGTATTGGTAGTAGACATTCGAAAATTTTATAGTAAAAAAAAAGTAGGAACGTCTAAAATAAAATATAAAACAAAACAGAATGAATCTAAGGTTGAAATGTTAAATCCGGAATCCCTGTATAGGTACTCAAAAGAAAAAAAAACAAGAATTGAAATAAAACAAAAATAAAGTAAAATATAATTCCATATACGTGACCGAACATACATACACGCTGGCATACGCATTACTCCCTTAATCATTTACAATTTTTTTTATTTATGCGCGTACACATACACACACAAAGACACACATACACATACACACACATACATATACACACACATACACACACACCTGCACATGCACACACATACCCCACCATCTCTTCTACTATGTTGTCTCCTCAACAATCTTACGTACAGCAGCACACTCACACTCATACGAGATGGTATCAAAAAGTTCCCGGACTAGTTCTGTAGCACATCAACAGTTGGCAGCACGCGGTCGCGTGCGCCATGTGACCTAGCAGTGACCTTCATCAGACAATGTGTCGAGTGACATCGCTGTGTATGCTGTAGTCTGCGTTTTTGTCATGGACAAAGAGCTAACGTGAAATTTTGCGTTAAACTTGGGAAGTCTGCTACAGAGACATTGAGCATGCTTCAGCAAGCTTACGGTGACGTGGCAATGGGTCGTACGCAATGTTTCGTGTAGCACGGGCGCTTCAAAAGCGGAGGAACATCTCTGAAAGACGATGAACGATTTGGAACACCTGTCACAAGAGTCACCCCCGGAAATGTGGAGGAAATTCATCAGCTTTTGCATGAGGATCGTAAGTGGGTGGGGGGGGGGGGCAATCAACGACATTGTTCATGTTGTTAGTCTGTCGTATGGGTCCGTACAGTCAAACTTAACGTCTCAATTGAACATGCGGCGTGCTAAGTTTGTCCCCCGCCTGCTAAGCAGAAACAGCATCGCGTCGAAGTCTGTCAAGATCTCCGTCAGTGTGCCGCTGATGACCCATCCTTCACATCGGGGATCATCACAGGTGACAGGAGTTGGGTCTACGAGTACGACACTGATACGGAACATCATTCGTCACAGTGGAAGAGCCCTTAATCTCCACGACCGAAGAAGGCACGCCAGAGCCGCAGCACAATCAAGAACATGTTCATGTTTTTGTTTTTTTTCCGACATCCGCGGTATTATGCATCGACAATTCGTCGCCCAGGGCCAGACCATCAATCGTGAGTTCTACTGCAACGTTTTGAAACATTTGAGGGAGGACATTCGGCGAAAACAATCGGATCTGTGAAGAGCGAAGAATTAGATTCGCCAAAAACAACATGGTATCCGCCCTATTCTCCAAGACCAAAATGCAGCTCAAAGGTCACTGTTTTCACACTGTTGTCGAGATCCAGAGCGAATCGCAGAATCATCGACTCACTTACGGAAAAACGATTTCAAGGCCGGATTTCAAAAGTGGCAGGAACGTTGAGACCAGTGTATTGCTGCGCACGGTGACTATTTGGAAGAAGATGATGTTAAAACTTAGGTAAATAAATTATTTTTTTTATTAAACACGACAAGTCCGGGAACTTTTTGATACCAATACACATACTGTCGTGCTGACACACGCATGCTCATATAAATCTATCTTCTGCACACACACACACACACGCACACACACACACACACACACACACACACACACACACACACACACACATACGCATATATATTGCCATTCCTCGAGCATCTTGTCTCCCTGACTGATCTGTTGAACCTCATTTTCCTTTTATGCTTACACTTTGAGGATCACTGTACTCATTCCCATGGAATATTGATATCAAATAAACATCACCAGCGCCCTTGGTTTAGCAAAGATTCTCAGCATCGATCTGATTCACTTGTTATTGATCTCATTCTTCTCATTGCTATTCTCTACAAATATTTTTGCGGGTAGAGACTTCTCAAAAATATTTTCAATCTTACGAACAGACTTCTATATTTATCTTTAAAAAAATTCAGTTATATTTTAAACCTAAGTACCACTTCATAATTTTCAATATTTATTGTTGCCGTTGGTGGTGGTAGCGATGGTAGTGGTGATGGTGGTGGTGATACTGATGTTTGTGGTGATGATGGTGACGATGGTGGTGACGGTGGTGCAGGTAGTGGTGGTGGTGGTGGTGGTGATGATGATGATGGTGATAGTGATGATGATGGTGGTGGTGATGGTGGTGCTGGTGTTGATGATGGTGGTTCTGATGGTGATAATAGTGATGATGGTGATGGTGAGGGGATGGTGGTGGTGATGGTCATGGTCATGGTAGTGGTGGTAGTGATGGAGGTTGTGATGGTGACGGTGGTGGTAATGGTGATACTGGTGCTGATGGTTGTGTGGTAGTGTTGTTGTCAGTGACGACGACGACGACGACTATGGTGATGATGATGATGATGATGATGATGATGATGATGATGATGTTGTAGGTGTTGGTATTGTTGTTGGTGTTGGAGTTGATGGTGATTGTGGTGGTTGTGATGATAGTGGTGATGGTAGTGGTATTGCTGCTGCTGCTGCTGATGATGATGATGATTTTACTGATGTTTGCTGGTAGTGGTTGCCGTTGGTGTTGTTTTTACTGGTATTGTGGTTGCTGGTGGCGGTAGAATGATGGTGGTACTATTGCTGATAGTGTTGTTGTTGTTGTAGTATGTGGTGATGTTGGTGGTGGTACTGCTGTTGTCAGCAAACCTTATTATCAATGGCATTCTATCCATGTGTGTTAATGTATTTAAAACTAGATTATCCAATTTGTCATTCCTTTTTATTAAGATGGTTGGATGTGATTAAGAGAAAGTGAAAGAAAAATATCCAGAATATGATTTATTCATTAATTTTGGCAAAAAGTAAATCGATAATCACCTGATGAACATAATGATCACAATAATCCTCTAATAATAATTAATAATCACACTGTCAAAGTGGTGTATGAGTTCTGATGTCATGGAGGTATTATTACAAATCAATGTGATGGTGGCAAAAAGATAAAAAGAGGAATTGCCATAACAAAATCTGCTGCAATCTTTTTAAACCGCATTTGGAAAAGAAAAAGAAAATCTAAAGACGAAGTTGACGGGGCTGCACACTTTGATATTTCGGATTGTAATGCTTGGATCTGAAAGCTGATGGGAGAAGATAGATAGCTTCTATGTTTGATGCTATAGAAAAAATGCTAAGGATTAGCTGAATTGAAAACAAAGAACAAATCTGTGTGTGTTGAAAAATAGTCAGATTGAGTTGAATTCTGTAAAAGAAATGAACACTAAAACCTTATGTATTTTGAATTTGTCGTAAGAACTCATAGTCGACAAAAATTATTGGTCAGGGGAAAAGTTCCTGGGAAAATGCCATAAGAAAGCACTACAGAAAAAAGCAGAGTATATAAATCAGTCATGGGCAAATTGTGGCTCGTAGAGCTTTCTGAATGGCACACCTATCAAAAAATTATCTTGAGGATTAACCGTCTCACGCGGCCTGCTTTTCGATAAAGGCTGCTCATATCTGATATGCGTGAATAGAGAAGAATTGTCAGACGACCCACCCTCACATTCAAAGAGTTGGAAATTGCAGATGATGATGAGGATGCTAATTCTGGCTGGTTAGCTCCGTTAAAAATTTCTGTGTAGCTAGGAAATAGACAACAGTATATATATATGTACGTATGAATATGTTCGCATTCGCATTATATATGTATAATAGCAGTTTGACTCAGTTCCATGTGACTTAAAGTTTGGTAGGTGCGAAGGACACGTCCTCCTCAACAGCTATCTGATGAAATAAACTTGTCCTACACGCCCACGAAACTTTAAAGTTAGTTAAAGTTGAGTTAAATTGTTGTTAAAATATATGTATCTCCTACCAAATGTGTTGAATGCCAAAAACAAACAAACAAACAAACAAACGAACGAACAAACAAAAGAAAGCAGCATGCTACACATGTAGTTGGAGTCGTAAATATTTAATAACAAGTTGACTTAGGTCCGTATTACTCCAAGTTTCATGGTTGCCGATATGCGTGTACATCTTCAGACGTATGGACACGCTTCTCAACGTATTTCTTTCTCCAGCAGACTGGTCAGTAGCTAGTTAAAAGATAACATGCACCTTATTAGATCAATTTTGTCTTATGGAAATGCGCATTATAGTCATATGGTAGAAAGAATATGGTATATCTGAGTAGATCAGTGTATTGCACTAAATCATTCGACCGAGTAACTTATATGCCAAAGGACAGCGCGATCAGAGCGACCCGACGCTAAACAACATTCCCATCAACATCATCAATAGCCATAGCAATAAACACAAGCCAACGTTGAGGCCTATCTTTGATAGCTAGAAATAGCAGCCAAATATAACTCAAACAACACCCTGTCATCATAAAATGGATACATAGTATAACTGATGCAACACATCGAGCTAAGTTGAGCTTGGTCGCTCTGCAGCCCGTCCGCCCGCCACAGGACTGTTTGACATGAGCTGAACATCATCATGAGCTGAACATCACCATCATCATCATCAGCAGCAGCAGCAGCAGCAACAACAACAACAACAACAACAACAACATTTACTCATGCAATGCATTAACATAACCGCTAGCTGCAACAGTAGTATACAAAATAATACACAAAACAAAAATGAAATGATCAAAACGCTACTACCGTCACTATCACCCCTTCCACCACCACGGCCGCCGCCATCGCCATCATCACCACCACCAAGGCTCGAAATTTTGGTGGTGGGAGGTCAGTCGACTAGATCGACCCCAGTACTTAATTTATCGACCCCGAAAGGATGAAAGGCAAAGTCGACCTCGGCGGAATTTGAACTCAACCACCACCAATAATAATAAACATCGCCATTACAAGCTCTATGAATTCGTTCGACTTGCTAGAAATAGCAAAGAATTCTCACTCAAATCGCACCCTACTTTCTAAAGAGGAGACAATAAGGCCAGACCACTGCTACTTTCACTATCAGCATAGCCACTACCACCACCACCACCACCACCATCAACACAACACAACCACAACCACTACCACCATCGCCGCCGCCGCCACCGCCGCCGCCGTACCACCATAATCACTGCCACAATCACAATCACTACAACCACTACCACAACCACAACCACAACCACTAGCAGTGCCGACACCACCACCACTACTACTACCGCCACCATCATTGCTATTAACAACTGATGATGTAACTTTTTATGAATAACAGCCACAGCAGCAATGCTCTGAGACACACCAACTGATCCAGTCGGTCAGTGAACATTAAGACGGAAGTCTTTTGTATTGTATTAACATTTGCACACACATGTAAATACATGTGTGCTTGGAAGCATGTAAGCATTCTCTGACTTATGTTTATTGTTGAATGAAAATTCAGTTGAATCATGTAGACGGCTGCTACTATGAGGTGGTATCAAAAAGTTCCCGGACTAGTTCTGCAGCGCGCCAACAGATAGTGACTCACTGTTGCGTGCGCAATGAGAGCTAGCAGTGACCTTCATGAGAGAGTGTGCCGAGTGATATCGCTGTGATTACTTCGCGAGTTGCGAGATTTGTGTTTTTGTGATTACCTGTATGCCGTAGTCTGCGATTTTTTGTTATGGACAGGAAGTTAGAACAAAGAGTCAACGTGAAATTTTGCGTTAAACTTGGGAAGTCTGCTACAGAGACATTGGGCATGCTACGGCAAGCTTACAGCGACGAGACAATGGATCGTACGCAATTCTGAGTGGTACGGGCGCTTTGAAGGGCATGACAGAGCCGCAGCTCGATCAGGAGCATGCTCATCGTCTTTGTTGATATCTGCGGTATTATGCATCAAGAATTCGTTCCCCAGGGCCAGACCGTCAGTTGAGAATTCTGCAGCGACGTTTTGAAGCATTTGAGGGAGGACATTCGGTGGAAGCAACCGGATCTGTGGAGTGCAAAGAATTGGATTTTTCACGACGACAGTGCACCCTGTCACCGAGCTCTCCTTACTCCTGAGTTTCTCGCCAACTAGTACCGTTTCCGCACTCATCCTATTCGCCAGATTTAGCATCTGCAAACTTCCATCTATTCCCCAAGATCAAAATGCAGCTCAAATGTCGCCGTTTTAACACTGTTGTCGAGATCAAGATCGAATTGCAGAAGGTCCTCGACTCGCTTACGGAAAACGACTTCTAGGCCGGATTCCAAAAGTGGCAGGAACGCTGGGACCGGTGTTAAAATTTAGGTAAATAAGTTAATTTATATTAAACATAATTAGTCTGGGGACCAGAATGTCCACAAGAAATATTTCAGAAGACTAGATACTCTAGAAACATATTATAGAAACATATTGTCCGAGTCCAAGAAAACCTGTGCGATCAACGAGTTGTTAGCTTAAAAATTTCAAAATTAAGCGTCCGTCGCATTTTGAGACAGCCATTAGAAATGTTACATTCCAAGAACAGTCTTAGCTCTCAATGAAGATGACCCGAACTGAAGAGTAGAATTTTGTGAGCAGTTCTTGGAAAGATGAGAAGATACACGCTTTCCAACAAAGAGTGTTTGCAGTGATGAGACTACGATGAAATTACATGGCTCAATTAACAACTTCTGAAGTTGCATCTCCAGCGGACCTGAAAATCAGCATTTTACGAAGGAACGTCGTGTTAATTTATCAGGAGTTATAGCATGGTGCTGCAGCTTATCAAAAAGATTAATATGACGGTTATCTTCAAGTCTTCGGGAAACATATCCATGCATAGTCTTTTTTTTTTTTTTTTTTTGGTATGGTAAGCATTTCACATTAAGGTCTTTGGGGTATGTTAGCTCAGCTGTTTTGGGGTTGTATGTAAGTTCATCAGGAACAGAGCATTTCCTGAGGAGCTCACTGTCGACACGTGGTATGTTGTTCTCTACAATTTTCAACACAAGGTTTGAGTATTTATTTTTGCTGCTTTTGTTTAGTAGGTACTGTCCGAGAGAGGCTATACGACATTCAAAGGCTGTCTGTACTAATCTCAAGACTCTGCCTCCTTCATCTATTCATAAGTAGAGCCTATTGATAATACTGTTTCTGTGGAAATTTCAAGTTGATGCCAAGATTTTGAGTGTTTTAAGATCTATGGAGTGAATTTCGTCTACAGACCAGTCACGTGTCCTAAATGTTGGGATCAGCACTGGTATTACAAATGCATTGTGGGATATTCTCTGTTGTAAGAGGAGAGTTCCGATTGCCATATTTTCCGAAGTCCGGTGAGATATTCTCGGGTCACTCTATCTTTATTCACAGCATCTTCGTATGATGTTTTTTTTATCAGCGCCAAGGTATTTGTAGCATTCTTATGTATGTAGGTATGCATACATGTATGTATGTATGAATTTATGTATGTATGTATGTATGTATGTATGTATGTATGTATGTATGAATACATGCATACATGTATGTATGCATGTATGTATGTATGTATGTATGTATGTATGTATGCATGCATGCATGTGAAGACACATGGCTCAGTGGTTAGAGCGTTGGGCTCACAATCATGAAGTGGTGAATTCGATTTCTGGACCGGGTTGAAAGTCATGTTCTTGAGCAAGACACTTTATTCACGTTACTTCAGTTCACACAGCTGTAGAAATGAATTACGTCACTGGTGCCAAGCTGTATTGGCCTTTCCCTTGGATAACAACCTTGTCTGGACTTTATGCCTCGGAGGGTAACTTTTTAGGTGCAATTTTATGGTTATTCATGACCGAAGGGGATCTTTATACATATCTTTATGTATGTATGTATGTATGTATGTATGTATGTATGTATGCATGTATGTACGGATGGATAGTTGGATGGATG
>NC_142931.1:78141521-78246521 GCF_046866305.1 Octopus bimaculoides | reverse complement strand
AGATGTTGTTAAAACGTTTAGCCATAGATCAATTGATTTCTAGTTCAGAGGTACAACTTTCTTTACTGTCATCAGTATGGTGTAACTGAATGTACAGAATTATAAACATTTATACATACCCAGTGCATATACGTATTCCCAGTGCATTTACAAATGTTCACACTTATATACACAGTTTAAATTGAGATCACTCATCTCAGCCACGTGTGAATAACCAAAATAATTCAGCAGCGAATAAATTGATTTAAGTAAATTTATATTTATTATTACAATAATCAAGGATAAAATCTATATAAGATTTTATCAGGTTGCTAGCATGTAAAACCTTTTAGGGTACTTTTTGGTTATCTCACCCCCATTAATAAAATTGCCATTAAAAAATTGGGTTATCTCTCCACTAAAAATCGAGTTAATGTGGCGACAAGAGATTGGATTAAAAGAGTTAGATTCTTTTGATTCAAACACATTGTTAACGTTTGGCCACCTCAATAGGCCTGGTATGATTTGTAATAAAAATAATATCAGATTCAGGAAGATGTTTAATTTTTTCAGTTTTCATGTTTATTAATTTTTCATTTTTTTGTTTTATTGAGGGTTAAACAATTTCTATATAAACTAAATTCGTTTTGCAGACTGACAGATGTCAGCCCACTTTTTAATGGGAGTAAGATAACCAAAAAGTACCCCTTTTAGGCATAAATTAATGCAGAGTACATACTTTTTTTATAATAATTATAAGGGCAACTACATGGTAGAGCCACATGTTAGAAGATATCAAATGACTCTAAACCTACTTTATTTATCACGTAGATGTATACGTGTCTATATATATACACACATAAATGATATAGTACTTAATACGAAGCAAGAATGAAAAGTATTAGAATAGTTTTCGAAAGTTATTACATTGCATATTAGAAATAAAAGAATGAAAATAAAAACAAAACAAAATCAAACTGCACTTTTCATTTTATCGTGTATTTCAATATTTCGATGTTAAAATCTCTTTTTCAAAAATAACAACAAAAAAAAAAGAGAGAGAGGAAGAGAGATCACTTCTCCTTACGAAAAGAAATATACGAGGGTTAATCCCTCTTTAATCAAGAAATTATGGGGAGTGATACATTTTGCTCACATGTATGCAAAACTGCAAAATATGTAAACTCATCTTCCCCCATCACTGTACTCTGAAATCCAATTGCTAAAATGCAGGACGAATATATAAAGTGTAGTTTCTTTTTTGAATTGTCTTCCTTTATAGGGGTTTCTATTCCTATATTTCCAGCTTATTCCCTACTCTTTTTCTAAACAACTTCTCGAATACACACCTTACACACGCGCGCACACACACACACACACACACACACACACACACACACACAATATCGAAAGTAAATTGACATCATTTTCGAAAGATTTATTTCTTGAAACAAAATAATGTTATTTGATGCATTTAAATACTTTATCTAGTATTTAGTAGACATGTCTTGTGCTGTTTTTAATAACCTAACCCGTTCGGATACCGTACTAATGAGTAGAGCTCGCACAGATGAAACGGTGCAATGAGGACTGTCTATTTTTGAGGGTTTTGTGAGAGTCTCTGTATGTGTGCTTGCACGCATAAACATAAACATACACATACACATGTGCAAGAGCAGAATTAAATCTCCAGTACTAGTCTCGACTTGGATATACGCTATATACGGTACTCTGCCACGTTCCTAACGGAATATACCATAACAATATATATATTCATGGCGGTGCTCCAACATAGCCACAGTCAAATGACTGAAATAAGTAAAAGAATATAAAAGAACATACATACATACACATATGTATATATATATATGTGTGTATATATATGTATATGTGCCTATGTATATATATATATATATACATACACACACACATACATACATACATACATACATACATACATACATACATACATACATTAAAATTCGTAAAAATTCGGTATGTGTTCGAACAGAGCACTTATTGAAAGGAAAGAAAAGTGTGCCGGAAGGATGTGGAATGTATACGTATGCATCAAACTGTTCGTGTTATTCCCAGTGTGCGTATAAAATCTGTACAATGAGATATGTCTTCATGCTATAAAGTAAGACGTGTTCTGGCATTTTGGAACAGTGTCCCCTCATTTATTGACAGACGGGCTCAACTCAAACATCTCTGCTTATCTCTCCTCATGGCATATCCGTTTATCTATGCTTCAGATTTAATAATGAAATAGCATCTTAATTCTGACAACCTTCCAACTCACTAAATCTTACATAACACCCACATGACAATGTTCACTAGACTGGTTTATAACCAACTGAATCCCTAAGCTCAGCCAAGTATGACGCGTTCTCAATTCTTCCACGTTTAACCTACAAAACATTAAAACATGTGTCCAATGTTAAAGATTAGATTTTAAAATTTAGTTTTCTTCCGGGTCAGCCTTTTGGCCAAACCTCATAACAACAGTATTTATTTATTTATTTATTTATTTATTTATGTTATTCAATTTAAACGTCTTTGAATTGCTGGTAAGCTATGACGTACTGAAAAGGGTATATAATACCTTATATATATATATATATATATATATATACAAAGCAAAAAAAAAATGAGTGAAAAGAATGGGAAATACTGATAAAGTACAGTTATGTACGAATATGCGTGTTGTTAAATCTTTTTTGTTGCCTCCATGAACTGGATGTTCTTATTACAATTGTTGGACCTTAAAAAAATATATTGAGCCTCCAGCTTTGGTTGGTAGTCATTTTATGACCAATCTTAAAATGTCCTCTCTTTCACGATTGGTAAATTTTGCAAAGAAACAAACAATATCATTAAATATAACTTGTTTTTAATTGTATCTATTTTACTCTAAATGGTAGTGAAATAGTTTAAATTATTTACTTATAATGAAGGCAACATGAAAAAAATATAACGTTTTTTTCAATTTTCGATGTTTTAATCATTAAATTGAAGGAAAAAGTTATTCTCTTCCATTTGCACTTTGGTAAATCTGACAATGAAAACAGTTCTGTGGTGCTGCCTTTCCTCTGGTGCCCTTAGTGTGTGTTTATATTATTTAATGTTTTTTTTTATTGTTTAATCAGGGAGGGAAGGGTAGTCCCAATGACCATTTTTTTTCACGACCTTAGACACTCAGAGACTGATTGAAGGTAGAAAGACAGTTATCCTCAAACCAGAGACCTGGCTTGATTGCCTGTAAGAAAATGAACTCCAGTAAAAAGAAAGAAAAGGATGAGAGATTAAGCCTGCTACGGAAATACTCAGGATGCAAGAAATCCTGGGGAGCAAATACCACAAGATGTCTCATCTGATGCTCTACTAATTCCGTCACGACAACACTTTTACTGAAAGGCGAAGGTGATCTCAACAGAATTTGAACACAGAGCGAAGAAAACCGAACATCTAAATCCAATTCTGCAATCAGGTCATCAATTATAAGGAAATCTTGTCGGTGTTAATATATACACTACATTGTAATATTTCTTTTAGTTTATTTATTTCTTGTGGACCTTATTTCTTCTTCTTCTCTCTCTCTCTCTCTCTCTCTCTCTCTCTCGCTATATATATATATATATATATATATATATATATATATATATGTGTGTGTGTGTGTGTGTGTGTGTGTGTGTGTGTGTGTGTGTGTGTGTGTGTGTAAAAGAAATTGTTAACAACGCCCTTTCGGTTTGATAGAAACTAGAAATGCTGAATTCCTGTGACGCTATCATTTTCCAGGATAAGAAGCGAAATCATCTTCCAGTATCAAATCACTATAAAAGTCCAGTGCTATTTTGATGTTGTTGTTGTTGTTGTTGTTGTTATCAAAGCGGCGAGCTGACTGAATCGTTAGTACGCCGAGCGAAATGTTTAATGGTATTTCATCCGTTTTCACGTTCTGAGTTCAGATTCCGCCGAGGTCGACTTTGCCTTTCATCCTTTCGGGGTCTATAAATTAAGTACCAGTGAAGCACTAGGGTCGATGTAATCGACTAGTACCATTATTATTATTATTATTATTATTATTATTATTATTATTAGTCAAGACGAAGTGCGCGATTCGATACTGTCGAAATATCTTCGTCTTGACTGTTTACCTTTGTTACGTCAATTCTTTGTAAAATATTATTATTATTAATATTATTATTATTATTATTATTGTCGCCGTCTTGACTCAAGATTGGTCTTATTCATAGTAGAACTTTTGTGGTTAGCGGGTTACTCCCTATGACTTTAGATATCCATACAATTTCAATAAGATTTCAAGTATTCAAAACCCTTTAAGTGGGCTTTCCTGTTCCTAAAAAGCAAACCTTCTGTAAAAGCTTTATAGGATATTCTATTTCAGTCTTCTTTATCCATTTGTCTATTTCCTCATCCACAGTTACTACTGCACCACGTAAGTACAATTTTTACAGATTTCATGTTTCAAATCCTCGCATTCTAACATTTTAAGGAATTATAGTTTTTCAACTCTTCATCTGCATTCTTCACTGTCCTGGAATCATATGGACACGATAGATCAATCGGTATGCAAATTATTAATATGCAAAATTATTATTGTTATTATTATTATTATCATTATTATTATTGGTTATTCTTCTTACAATTTTGTTACAATTTCTTGCCGAGTGTCTTCCCGACTCCCAGGGCATAGAATTGTTGTTGTTGGTATTATTATTATTATTATTATTATTATTATTATTATTATTATTATTATTATTATTATTATTATTATTATTATTATTGTTGTTGTTGTTGAAGGCGGCGAGTTGGCAGAATCGTTAGCACGCCGAGCGAAAAGCTTAGCGGTATTTCGTCTGTCTTTACGCTCTGAGTTCAAATGCCGCCGGGGTCGACTTTATCTTTCATCCTTTCAGGGTCGATAAATTAAGTACTAGTTACGCACCTGGATCGATGTAATCGACTGATCTCTTCCTCCAAAATTTCAAGCTTTGTGCCTAGAGTAGAAAGGATTATTATTATTATTTTATTATTAACAACAACAACAACAACAATAATAATAATGGTTTCTAATTTAGACACGTAGCCAACATTTCTGAAGCGAGATAATTTGTCGATACCATCGTCTCCAGTGCATGTCTAGTTCTTTATTTGATCGACCCCATAGAGATGAGAGGCAAAGTTGCTGGCCATGTACCTGAATTAGAAACATTTACCTACGTTGACACCTTAGATAATCCACAGTTTATTTAGAAACAACCACCAAGTATAAAAGATCAATATGGCATTTTAAATGTTTCAATGGTTCGTGAGATGAATACTTCATAAAATAGTTGATTAATCGATCAAGTATGTACACCATAGTGTGTAACGGATACATCTCACTGAATCATCTAAATTAAATATCATACGGATATAATTCTTTATTCTCTATTTGACTACTGTGATACTTTGTGGTTAAAATATCAAATTATTAACCGTTTTTGTAATTTGCACCTGTCACATGGCATAAATAACCTAAACAGATTGTTCTATTCTTTATATGAACATGAGCCGTATTATTATATGAAGTGCTTACCGAGGTATTCACCTGGATTTATTGAATAATTATTTCCCTTCATTATACATACACACACACATACATATATACATACATACGTATATATATATATATATACCACAGAAGAACAGAATGGAATAAGCAGAGCAAAAGCACACACGAAGATGGAAAGTGTCGCTGAGGAGGTCACAGATGTGTAAAAGACAATAATATATATATATATATATATATATATATATATATATATATATATATATATATATATATATACCTACACAACTGTGTCCCCCACAAGACTTTTTATCCTCATAATGTCCAGAAAAATGTTTGTTTGTTTTTTTCAATGAAAACTTCTCCAAATAAGCTTCAAATGGTGTAGGTTACTCTTATATCGAAATTTGTTTCGAAACATTTATTCCAAGGCCGGAGAGAGGATTTTCGGAGAATTCATACCAGTCAGGTTTGTTTTCTCACAACTTTCTGGAAAAATGGGAATTTGTTATGAAATTTTCTACCAATACTTTTCAGATGGTGTAGCTTGCGATTACATCGAAATTTAATGTGCAAAGTAAAATTGTTGCGCCCGTACACATACAGACACGCACCACACTTTTTTTTCGATATGATGTGTGTCTGTATGTAAGTGTGTGAACCCACAATATTTTTCTTTCTTTTTCTTTCATATTAAATTCTGACGTTTTTGTAATCACACTATCTGAAGCGTATTTGTAGAAAATTTCGTTAAACAATATTTATTTCCGCAAGTTATGAGAAAACAAAGTTGATGTGTGTGTCACATTTGTGTAGGTAAACTATCTATCTATACATACAATACAACACAACATACGTACAACAAAACAACAAAATAAATCGAATTATATAAACGACTGAAATAACCCAAATAGAATATTTTACTGATTTATAACTAGATTATATTTTTCATATAAGTCCTCTTTTAGTTCCCACACATGCGAACGCCAATGGCTTGCATGCACATACAGAAATCCCTAATCTCTCACACACATACATGCAGCTAATTGCCATCTGCGCATGCGGTTATGCCAGTTGAGTGTGTATGTGAATGAGGGTGAAGTTTGTAGATGCCAGGAGCGTTCGTTTAGATCTCTCTCTTTCACAGTCTCTCTACATCTGTCCCTATCATTGCCTGTCTTCTGTCTCTCTTTCTTTCCCTCTCTATCACACACACTTTTATCATCCTCTTTTCACAGTGAGGAAGCTTATTTACACCACAGGGATTTACCATTAGCACTTTAATATAGAAGATATAGAGCTGTAGGTTAGCAGAATCGTCAAGAGTGTCGAAAAAATGCCTTTTGCCTATATTAGAAACAGTTATTTTTTTCCTTGCTATGATACTAATTGTAACCCATGCTATGCCCTCCCACCTCATCTTACACCTTTGGAAGATTCGTTAGTGCACCGGACAAAATGCTTATCGACATTTCGTCTTTATGTTTTGAGTTCAAATTCCGCCGAGGTCAACTTTGTTTTTCATCCTTTGGGGATCGATAAAATAACCAGTTAAGCAGTAGGATCAATGTCATCGACTTACCCAGTCCCCTGAAACTACTGGCTTTGAGCCAAAATTTGAAACAATTATTATTATTATATGAAACCCTCAGAGCTTATTTTGCTGGTTAAGATCGAAAGTGTCAGCTGTCCTCAGCCAGCAGACTCAGGTGACACTTGTTTACTGGTCATGCTTCAAAAACCCTGCAAAGAATTCTTGCAGTTTCAAGCAATGATGGCTTTTGTAGATGTTCTACCTTCACACTTGCGGTACGTCGTGCACCTGTATAGGTAATGTCGATTTGGTGGAGAGAGTAATCTTATGTGAAAACAAACGTTTGATCACTATAAACAAACCATGTATGGGTGTTTAACAAGACATTGCCGAACCTTCGTACGTCGTCAAACGACAGGCGAGTTCGTGATTATTATTATTATTATTAAGTAATCGACTAATCCCTCCCCCAAAATTTTAGGCATTGTGCCTAAAGCAGAAAAAAAAATTATTATTATTATTCTTTTTTTATTGTGGACGAAAATTAATATTAAAATATTTGAGTTCAAGCAAATATTCGATCGCCTAAAAGAAGAATTGACAGGAGATAATAATATATAACAAAAGATATTAATATAAGATGGACTAGATAACTCTTCACCATCATAAAAATTGTGTGCATCCATGTGCATGCGTGTGTATTGAAAAACTGGAAAGTAAAAATTAATAGATCAATGAAACTGTTGTAATAGTCGTTAAAATATTACAGATATTAAGATTAGAAAGTTTATACGTTTGTACGTGTGTGTGTGTGTGTGTGTGTAATAGACCAGAAAGTGAAATTAATTAATAAATCGATTGCAAAGCGATTATTGTAAAAGTACTCTATAGAGATTTTAATGAACAGCTTATGATATTTCATTTTATTTACGTTTTAAAAATAGTGGTTTTGAAAAAAATAATTTATTAGTTGAAAAATAACATAGTACAATAAAAATATTCAATAAATTTTTATGCACACACACACACATCCAGAAACATTTATATACACACACATGATTTATTTTTTTTTAATTTGGAGGATGTAAAACTGCTGACTCATTAACTTTTCTTCTTTCAACTTTTTCTTGAAGAAACTCTGTCCGAAACGTCAAGTTCACTATATTCTTTTTAGCTAGAGAGGGAGTGGAGAAGGAGAGAGAGAGAGAGGTAGAGAGAGATAGAGAGAGAGAGATAGAAAGAGAGAGAGTCAGAAAGAGATGGGTGAAGCAGAAAACGTAATTGGTGTATTTTAAGCATTATATAAGTGCGCTTTCGCACGAAGATGAAACCAGTTGGTTTATGGAAACGCTCTTAAATATAGAACTTTGAAAAAAACTAATCATGTTTTCTGTGATTCTTGTTACTAAATACCTTGACTTGAACTCCGAACTTTAGCTTATCCCACAATATGGTCGATCATATCACTTCGTACGCAGAATAGGAGTGAAGTATGGAACTGATTACGAAGCCCAAATTATCTAGTGTTTTTCAGCACACTTTTAATTATACAACCCTTATACACACACACATTAAGGTAAAATAGCCTATCACCAACTAATACAATGTATGATACCGGTAGTATAGGTTTCCTATGTTGCAACAAAATTTTCATTGAAGTTTTTTTTTTTTTTTTCTTCTGAAGCAACATCTTCAACATGTCCCAGAAACTAATACAGAAATAAATAATGAAAAAGAGGAAAAATGGTCCAATTATGTGCAATTCAATCAGATTTTTTTAAAAAATTGAATTATGAATTAATTTTTTATTTAAGATTTCCATTCTTATGGGACATCCAGATTTTTGTTTTTTATTATTACTATAACAACTAATAAATCGAAGAGTGGTTGATAACAGAATCAATAATGCATTGGACAAAGTACATCGACGTTTTCATTCTGGCTCTTTACATTCAGAGTTCAAATCCAGTCGAGGTCAGCTTTGCCTTTCATGCATCAGGGTATTCGATAAAATAAATACCAATCATGTATAGGAGTCTATTTAATTGCTTAATTCCCAACTCTGAATTTGTGACCATATTAGGAAAAAGGATAATCGGTGAAGAACAGTTAACAACAGAACTGGTAAAGCTACGGACAAAATGCCTTGTGGTATTTAATTACATTGCTTTGTGCTTGGAGTTCAAATCCCGCCGAGATCGAGTTTATCTTTTATCCTCCTAGAAGTCCATAAAATAAAGCCCCAATCAGGTACAGGGGTAATGTACGCTTCACTATCAAAAGATTGAAGCTCTTTTCCTATGTTAGAATTAATTTTATTATTTAACTGTTAACATGTAAATAGATTGTGATTTGAAAATAAAAAATAATAAATTGAAATTTTCTTCCTCACATTTTTATACAGACTGAGACAAATAAATCACAGCCAGGCACTGCAGATAGAACCTTTGCGCTCTGATATATCACAAAATATTCTTATATGATTTTTTAAAAACATTCTTGTTGAATAAAAGTTACAATTATATATACTCAATGTTGTTTGTTAATGTTTTATTAATTATAAGTATTTTATATGAAAATCTATTTGAATATATATGTATGGATAATCTATGTATGCAGCACACAGCATTGGAACTGATGAAACCACACTATGTTGAGATTGTGGTTATAGTTAGAACCTTGTACTTAAGAAGTTCACTTCACAAGCATGTGATTTCGGGTTCAATGCTACTGCTTAAGCTTGTTCATTTTAACCATCACAGACAAGGCGATCCTCTAGCATGGCCTTGTCCATGACGAAGTATCTTTCGCTATAGACTTTGAGTTGACAATAAACCCTTGCGAGCGAAATTAGATAAATGGAAACTACGTAGAAATTCACTCGAATGATCTATAGTTTGGACGGTAGGCTTCATCAACACTTAGCCCTCGGAGTGCCTTTGGTGGAGTCCACTGTGTTGCAAGCATGCTGAACAAATCTCCAATCTGAAGATAACTTTCGACATGCTGATCTTTGGTTACAATATCCTATGAATCATGGCTTCCAATCCTTTTCTCATTTACTCACAAATACAGGTTTTGCCCAGAGTTACAAGTACTGCCCTTAATTCTATGAGTGTATATGGAAACTAATTCAGAATTGATGGCAATGTTAAACAGCACGATGTAGATATCGACTTAAAACTTTTAGTTACATCCTTTTACGTTTTGAATTCGAACCTCCACTAAGTGACTTTCAGTCTCCTGGGTTTGATGAATAAAAGTAGCATTCAAGTACTGCAGTGGAGGTAATCAACTGTACATTTCCTCCAAATTCTTGAAATTGTAAGTAAGTTATAAATTATTTTACACTTTATTATAAAAGTTATAGCAATAATGAAATTTCTATCTGTATACTATCTACACTGAACAAAATTTGGGATCCACTGCTGCTTCTTCACGTGGTGCTAAGACATAACTGCATATAATTTTGCATGCAGATAATACGCATTGCATTTGCTCAGTCGAGGTGGCCGTGACAAAGTCAGAAAGATAAATCATGAACGTGTTGAATGGTTAAAATAATATACATAACACTGAAGACTGTTTATGTCGACAGTCTATTTATGGTTTGAATCCCCCACCCACCAAAAAAAAAAACTAGCCATCCTGATGAATTACTGATTTCATTGAAGCAAGTACATTTACAGTTAGGGTAACTCATCATCATCGTTTAACGTCCGCTCTCTATGCTGTCATGTTTTGGACAGTTTGACTGAAGACTGGTGAGCCAGAGGCTGCACCAGGCTCAATCTGATCTGGCAGTTTCTACAGCTGGATGCCCTTCCTAACGTCAACCACTCCGAGAGTGTAGTGAGTGCTTTTTACGTGCCACCGACACGAGGGCCAGTCAGGCGGTTCTGGCAACGACCACGTTCAAAAGATGTTAAGTACATCCGAACGTGGGGTGTAACCGGTCCACTTATGAGTACCCCCTCATTCATTGGACAATGACCTTTGCTTGTGAAGACCTATTGAGGCAAGTGTAAACAAATCAAAATCGCTGACGTGGCCGATGACAGTATCGCCTGATTGGCACTCGTGCCAGTGGAACGTTAAGAGTATATCCGAGTGTGATCGTTGCCAGGCCCACAAATTGGCTCCCGCGCCGGTGACACGTGAAAAAGCACTATTCGAGTGTGATCGTCGCCTTACCATCACGTGAAAAACAACATTCGTGCGTGGTCGTTGCCAGTACCGCTGGACAGGCTCCCGTGCAGGTAGCACGTAAAAATACCTTTTGAGCTACATTTGATATTTCCACACCATAATATTCTCATAAACTCATGAAAGCTGTTTTGATACTTGTTCAAGTGCTACCAGTCAAAATTAAACAGCATGATTTGGTGACATTCTTTAATTTGTTTCAAGAATATGGTAATTTGCTTCCTCTCACTCAGTCATGGGGTTTTTCTTTCTTATCTTGTGAGTTATTGGCGACCTCATTAGGACTGGTAGCACAAAGTACACTCTTAAAGTGGTTGGCATTAGGAAGGGTATGCAGCAGAAAACCCGGCCACGGTAGATATTGGGGATCTTTTTTAAAACGGGTGCCACATTTTTCATTAACGAAACACTTTGAAACTTGGAACACTGGTAGAATGTGTCATATAAAACATCTTTTTCTCTTAGTCTTCTTAAAAAAAAAAAGAAATCCATAAGTTATTCCATGTTAAAGTTGTCGTATTTCTGTAATTTCAACCAATCACTGACGTCCATTCAGCCGATATACATTAAGTGCCGACTACATAAACAAACGATTCTGAAACAATTAACCCTAACCTTAGGGTTAGGGTTAAAGCAAATTTAAAATGAAAAAAGCAAATAAAACGAAGGTATGGAGATTAAATACGCTTAATCAGTCAAAGGAGTATGAAAAACTAGAGGTAGTCGATAGCTTCCGCTATCTGGGCGACCAAGTTAGTAGTGGGGGTGGGTGCACTGAAAGTGTAGCTGCTAGAATAAGAATAGCCTGGGCAAAGTTTAGAGAGCTCTTACCCCTGCTGGCGACAAAGGGACTCTCACTCAGAGTAAAAGGCAGACTGTATGACGCATGCGTACGAACAACCATGCTACATGGCAGTGAAACATGGGCTGTAACTGCTGAGGACATACGTAAGCTCGCAAGGAATGAAGCCAGTATGCTCCGTTGGATGTGTAATGTCAATGTGAATACCCGTCAGAGTGTAAGTATCTTGAGAGAAAAGCTGAACATTAGAAGCATCAGTTGTGGCGTGCAAGAGAGACGATTGCGCTGGTATGGACATGTGGTGAGAATGGAGGAGGATAGCTGCGTGAAAAAGTGCCACACCCTAACAGTTGAGGGAACCCGTGGAAGAGGTAGGCCCAGGAAGACCTGGGCTGAGGTGGTGAGGCAAGACCTTCGTACATTGGGCCTCACCGAGGCGATGACTACGGACCGAGACCTTTGGAAATGGGCTGTGCGTGAGAAGACCCGGCAAGCCAAGTAAGATCGTTGCCAGTGCCCCTGGACTGGTTCTTGTGCGGTTGGCACATGAGATGCACCATTTTGAGCGTGGCCGTTGCCAGTACCGCCTGACTGGCTCCTGTAGGATTTTCGAGCGAGATCGTTGCCAGTGCCCCTGGACTGGCTTGTGCGGGTGGCACATAAAAGACACCATTTCGAGCGTGGCCGTTTTCGTGCGGGTGACACGTAAAAGCACCCACTACACTCTCTGAGTGGTTGGCGTTAGGAAGGGCATCCAGCTGTAGAAACTCTGCCAAATCAAACTGGAGCCTGGTGTTGCCATCCGGTTTCACCAGTCCTCAGTCAAATCGTCCAACCCATGCTAGCATGGAAAGCGGACGTTAAACGATGATGATGAATACTTGTCAGTGATTGGTTGAAATTATCGAAATAAGACAATTTTTTACATGAAATAAATTCGAATACAAAAATATTTTTCTGTTCTATAACACAAAATAGATAAGTATACGAAGTTTGAAAGTCTTTCCGTACCAAAAACACTACGTAAAACATTAATGAAAAATGTGGCCCCCGTTTTAAAATAGATCCGATATTGGAATTCAATACAGATTTTGGATTCATTGCAGCATGTTGAACCGATCTGTCTATGCCAGTGCGAAAGGTGAACGTTTAACCATGACAATGATATATCTGAAAATGCAAAGTGCACTCTGGAAAGTGGTTGGGGTTCAGAAGAGCAACCAACCAAAGAAACCATTCCCAAAATGAAACATACAAGTGAGACATCCATCTACAAGAGGAATAACTTTGAATAAGGACTAACACAAACCATAAAGACCCACTCAACCCATACTGATAAAGAAGCAGGATGTGAAAATGAAGATGAGTTCGAATTTTTACTTTTTCTACTAGCCATGAGTTATACTGATTTTCATCAGAATCTTCTTTATATAAATGGTAGATGACAATTATAGAAAATATTACTCAGCATTGATATTAAATTCAGTATTTGTAAATACATTTATTATTGCAAAATCCTGTATTGGATTTGAAAATTCTAAACCCTGACGGCTTTGATTGTCAACAAGATGAAGGTAGACTTGATGAATCCAATATCTTTTGGGTTTTTATTGTATCAAGCAAGAAAAGAATGCCACCCCCTTTCATATTTCTGGACATCAGCTCATCAATATCTTCTTTCCAAGATATATGATCTATACTGACTATGAACATTGCCTCCTCCTGAGCAGTTTATGAAAAAAATTACAAAAACAAACTGAATTAAAAATCCAACAAATGACAATTTTCTTTTATTATCAGAAATGTAAGTTTGTTTACTCCCCACTTTCATTTCACTCCACTAAATTTAGTGCTTCAGCTTTATGTGGAGGATGTAAGGGCTTTCAGCTTGGGAGTGTTAGTAAAGCTAGTGCAATTTTTCACGGCTTTAGCAACTAACCCAAACTTTAAAATAAATACGTATTTCCCAACAGCAACAAATGAAAGATAAATTTATGAAAATATACATTTATGAATGATGGCTGCTTGAGATTGAATCCAACGAACTTTTCTTTCCACTGGTTGTTGTTTAGCACCCCCAGGCCAGCCCAGGCCAGCCCAGATCAAGTTGATTATATGATCAAAAGCATTGCAGCAGTGACCACGCAATGGCAGTTAATTTTTTTATATATATATATATATATATACATATATATATATATACACACACTGTCCAATGTATCCTTTATATTAAGATGGTGGGTCGTAATTTGAGTGAGAATTGACTATATCTAACAGGTCAAGAGACTATAATGGTTCTCTTGTTTCATGATGGGCGTAATGATTAATGTTGGAAATGACACCAATCGTACCACGGATTATTATTCCATTACATTTTCCATAAAAAAAGTTATACATGTCCCACGTAAAATGAAACTTTAAAAAAATGAAATTTCAGGCCATTTTTATTCTGCAATGCATATATGATGATTATGCTTCATATATTCAACATGGAAGAAATGTAATTCTTACTTTTTTTGTGTCTCATCTGAAATGAATCTTTCATTTTACGTGACTCACGTCTGTAATCAGATGCTTTACGTTTTAATGTGTTAGTCTCAATAATACCACATGCAAGTTGTAGGCAGCTGTTGACATCATCATCATCATCCTCTGCATTATCTAAAGATGAGTTAGAAGGAATTACTGATTGTGCTGAGTCAGTTTTACTGACATTCAATAAACTGGTGGAATTTGTTAAGGTGCTGTAACTAGGGCCTTTACTGACTACATTTGGAGCAATGTTTACAAATTGGGTATTTAATAACAGGGATTGGTCAGATATAGAAGTTCTAATAGCTGTACTTTTATTAACAGGATTCAGAGTGGTTGGAATAGATGTTTGCACTATGTGACCTTTGTTTAGAATAGGAGTCTGTTGATTTTGCACTTTATTCACAACAGGAAACAGAACACTTTTGCCATTTACCTGCATCACTAGAAGTCGCTGGCTTTGAAGAGGAGAAATTGTCTTGGGAAGTATTAGTGGATTCATTGAAGTGGAAATTACTTTGAAAGACTTAGTATTTCCTGCTGCATTTTGGTTTGAAATGTTTATGTGCACATTATTTGTATTCGCAGTATTTAAGTACCTGAAACCCATTTTGTTAGCTTTTTGTGCAGCTAATATGTTATTCAACCTAAGCGTCTGAGTAATATTTTTGCAAGAAGCACGACATTTAATAGATTTTAGAGTCTTCTCACCCAACTTCTTAACATTAGCAGATTTTTTACCATCAGGCAAGTACAATCTGGGCATCGTTACAAAACATTGTTTGAGGGGAAATTTTGAAAGGGTATATTTATCAATTTTGATTCTCGTTTTCTTCTTGGCCGTGATTTTCATTTCTAGTTGCTTGTTTTCTCTTTGCAGTTTGTTATAAGCACTATGCATCTTGACAAGTTTTATCATGTTTGGACTTTCAATAAGTTGTTTTGGCTTTATTGGCTTAGGATTTAAGTAGCTGTACTGCCTATAACTATTTGATACTGGTGGTTTAGAAGTTAAAGGCTTGTCAAACTGATACATTTTGAACTTAAGCCTAGATTTTGATGTCTCTTGTGGTAATTTTTCTTCCTTCTCATTCCCTAGAACCTTTGAATTTGCTCCATCTGCTGTCTGTGTGGAATTTACTCCATCACCTGAGTGAGGTGAATTTACTTCAGTTGCTGGTTTAGTGGAAATTATTTTACATGACTGCTGAGCAGAATTTAATACATTTGGCTTAGTAACAATTATTTTATAAGGTGGCAGAGTGTTATTTAGTTTAATTGGAGATTTAGTGGTAATTATTTTATAAGGTGGTAAAGTGGAATTTAGTTCAATTGCTGGAGTAGTGGAAATTATATTAGAAGATGGCACAGTGGAATTCACTTCAACTGCTGATTTAGTGGAAATTACTTCTTGAGCTGGCCGAGTGGAATTTACTTCATATACTGTCTGCTTTGAGTTTGCTCCATTATCTGTTTGACAGGAATTTACTCCAAATTCTTTCTGACTGGAACCTGCTTCAAAATCTGTCTGACTGGAATTTTCTCCATAATCTGTCTGACTGGAACTCACTTCACAATCTGTCTGACAAGAATTTTCTCCATAATTTATCTGAGTGGAATTTTCTCTAAAATCCGTCTGAGTGGAAATTTCTCCAAAAGCTGTCTGAGTGCAATTTATGTCATTGGGTTTCCAAGTGGAATTTACATCATGCAGTGTCTGAGCAGAGTTGGTAGATTGCAAATTTGAAGAAAGAAATATTGGGGATGCTACTGAAGAACTTATAGGTTTAGGGTTTCTCAATGAAGCAAGTGTAGGCTGAGGGGTTGAAAGTAATGAAACTACAGGCTGGGAAGGATTTGGAATTAGGGAAACCATTGATTGAGGTCTTGGAAATATAGAAGCCAAAGGTTGTAAGTTTGTTAGTGTAGTAACCACTGGTGTAGTGGTGTTAAATGAAGAAACTACTGGCTTTGAAGTGTTCAATGAGATGACCATTGGTTTTGAAGTGGTCAAGGATGAAAGCACTACTGGTTTCGAAGTGGTTACCACTGGTTTCGAAGTTGCCACCGCTGGTTTCGAAGCTGTTACCGCTGGTTTCGAAGTGGTTACCGCTGGTTTCGGAGTAGTTGCCGCTGGTTTCGAAGCGGATGCCAGTGGTTTTGGAGTGGTTACCAGTGGTTTTGGAGTGGTTACCACTGGTTTCGAAGTGGTCACCACTGGTTTTATGGAGGTCGTTGACGAAACCATTGATTTAGAGGAGATAAAGGAGTTAACTTCTGGTTTTGGGGTGGGTAATGAAGAAACTACTATTTTAGAAGTGGTACCTGGAGAAATCACTGGTTTTGAGATTGCCCACGAAGTAACCACTGGTTTTATGTCAGCTAATGATGAAACTATTGGTTTTATGTCAGCTAATGATGAAACTATTGGTTTTATGTCAGCTAATGATGAAACCATTGGTTTTATGTCAGTTAATGATGAAACCACTGGTTTTATGTCGGCTAATGAAGAAACCACTGGTTTTAAAAAATTATTAGTCATTTCTTCCTCAGATTTTATTTTCCAATTATCTTTAGGAGCATTTATGGTAAAATTAGAGTTATCCCGCAGAGAAAATATGGAATCAATTTTCAATGTCATAGGATTTTCATCCTCTTTCTGACAGATGGATTTTAAATTCCCCAGATCTGATTGGCTGTCTGAAATTACTACAGATTCTGGTTTTGAAGAAGAGTTATTTGAAGAAACAGTTGTGGTTTTGGTATTGGTTAGATGAGTCGGCAGGATCAAAGATGAAGTAGAAGTGATACGAAAATTAGCAGTCAAACTAGTAGTACTTTTGACATTTTTGGAGTTATCGCATGTATCAGGAGCTTGCATTACTTGAGTTTCTGGTTGCTGCACTTTAAAAAGTAACTGTTCTGACTGACTGGGTTGGCTTGCCGATGTTGGAAGTTGAAATTTCTTCCTGACATTGTCAACAACTTTTGTCAGCTTAACAAACTGAGGCACAGCAGACTTAGGGCTTGTAACATAGTTAACTACATGTGTAGATATAGGTTTACTCATGGTATCAGAAGCACTGGAAACTTTCCCCAGTTTCAGATTAACTTGATTGTGAGAAAAAGAAGTTAGTTTTACAAGAGAATTAGCAGTTGCATTTTCCTGACTGTTTACCAGAGAAACTACTGGAGCAACATTGCTGACTGTATCATCTGGTAATTCTTGTTTAACCTTGATCACTGGACTAATATTAGCAGATGTCACCTGCTGCTGCTGCTGTTGTGGTTGTTGTTTAGAAATAACAGAGGCTACTGTAGATACTCCAGCTGGACTCAGCTTTAATTGAGATTGTGAATAAACTGGATTAGATCCTACTGCAGTAGTTACATTAAGCTTTAGAGGATCAGATGATGATGTCGAGGATGGAGAAAACATGACAGGGATATTGTTGTGTACACTTTTAGTCACAAACCTTGCATTGTTATTACAGTTGGAGGCTTGTAACAATGTTGGTGCTGACTGTGTACCAGTGTTAGTATTTAATAAGGAAAGTCCTTTGGCTGCATTAGCATTTTTTGGCTGTTGTGTAGATGTAGACAGTATAAGAGGGTTACTGATCTTATTTTTGATTGATGTTACTGAAGGGGCAAAGCTGACTTGTTCAGGAAGAGACTCTGGTGGAACTAAGATAATGTTTTGCGATGAGGATGGTGATAATTTAGGTAAGTTGGTATTACTTTTGGTTTTATAGATATCACTGGGGTGAATGATCCTCACACTTTCAGATGTTTTATGAGAAGCCTGGAAAACAGACTGAGCTGCAGATGGGATATGTTTGGCCAGATTAAGCAAATCATCAGGATTTATAGGACCAATAAAAACCATTGGTTTGCTAAAGTTAGAGGAATATGAAACACTAGTTGTAGAATTTGGAGGAGAAATTGATAATGAAGAAGTTTGTTTGGCTTTACTAGAATTAGAAGTTGATACCAAAAAATTACTAGCATTTTGTGAAGATGACAAGTTTAAAGATGTTGATGGTACATTATGACTCAGAGGATTAATAGTAGTTGATGAAATCACTGTAGATATTTCTGTCTTGGGAGCAAGTGGTCTTGGGAAAAGTTTTTTGGATTTTGGTACACTGATAGCATATTTTATATGGGGGACAAAATTTGTTGATGAAGAACTCTTTATAATTTCTTCTGATTTAGGAAATGAATCCTGTAAGTTTTTGGGAGTAGTGATGGTGGTAGTTGTTGAAGGGGAAGCAGAAGAGACGACCACCTGAACATTTGGTTCAATTGTAGTAGTCTTCACTGCAGAAGAGTTCTTGGCATCTGAAGTACTTGCAGGTAGAATTAACCAAGAAGTTTTGTCACCTACAATTGAAGTGTAGGTGCCTGTAGGCTTTTGCTGAGTTTTAGTCAAAGAGCCATCAGCTGTAGAACTGAATTTTGGAATAGTGCAAATACCTTTGTTGAGATTGTAACTTGATGTTGTTTTGGTGATAGCATGAATTGTTTTATGAGAGTCTAAGTCTTCAAGAATAGCAATATTCGTTGTAGGTGTTTTTGGTGTGGCTGTAACACCATTTGGCAGAATCAATTCTGAAGATTTTTTAAAAGTTTCTTTCGAGTTGATAGCTTGTGTAGGAACATTAGCAGAGATTGAAGAATTACTGCTTTTAACAACCTGATAAACATTAGAAGACACATAACCATTATGTAGAATTGTCTTGTCATCACTGGTCACAGCAGGTGAAGCTTGATCTACCAATGTTGATACAAGGACACAAGGAGTCATCTGTGAAGACGTTGGAGAACTGTTATTCAGAACATTTCCTAAAGGATTTGTGTGAAGAGGAAAAGCTGATGAAGATGTTGACGTAGTAGTAGCCACTTGATTAGCTACTGCAAAAGTTGGTTTAGCTATTATAGTAGTGTTTTGTGAATTCTTCAGAATGGGACCTACTGAAGAGGCACTGGACATATACTTAAAAGAAGTTACAGGAGATGGTACTGGAGTAGTCTGAGAATTAGAAACCATAGTAAGGTGTACAACTTGAGAATTATTTGAAGGTAATGACACAGGAACAACAAATACCTTCTTTGGCAAAGTAGTTGCAGGAAGTGGGGAAATTTTAGGCTGATTTTCAGTTTTTAATATTGTGTTTGCTAATGTTGAAGTTGCAGCTGAAATAGATTTTGGTGGGAGCACATTGAGACTTGAATTTGAAATGCAGCTCGACATATTAGGCTCTAAAGCTGAGTAAACAGTATTGGTTCCATTTAATAGAATTGCATGTGTCCCCTTAGGTGGAACATTTCCACTTGATTCTGTTGAACTTTGAGTAGCTTTTAAAATAGCATTGAATGAATAAAGAATATTTTTCAGATTGGTCTGAGATAATGGTTGAGAAGATTTGACTATTATGTTCTTTGGTAAGACAGCAGAATTTGTTGTCTTATTATCAATAGTAAATTTTTGATAAGCAGGTGATGAAATGGGTACACTGATTTTATAAGTGCCAGATGAATCCACAGAACCATCAGTATGTAATAGTGTATTTACCTTCAGCTGGTTTTCACTGTTTACAAATTCAGATTTGATGGCAGGACTGCCAGCACTTGTGTCCATTGCTTGAGGGTTCAAAATAATAGGCTCACTTTTTGTGACTAATGATGGAGCTAAAGCAGAAATAGGTTCAATCCCAGGTTCCTTCTTTATATTTGCCGTGAGCACAGGAGCTGAGTCTGTAAGAAGAGAAACCGCTGCATTTAAAGAAGAGTCCCTACTGACTGACACATTTTCTGTCAAATCTGGGGGAAGCAGTGATGTAAGGTTGCTATTAATTGATGGATCTGTTAAAACTGAGGGAGAAATTATTGGCAAAATGACTGGAGCTGAGGTGGAAATAGTTGAACCAGGTACAGTTAAGGTTTGATCCATAAATTCATCCTCAATAACAGTGTTTTCATTAGACTTAGAATCATTCAACAGAACTACGCTTATTTCAGAATCATCTTCATCAACAGCATCAGATGAGTTTCCAGCATCAGTCTCCACAGATGAGTCAAATAAAGAAGAGTTTTCATTTTCGGGTGCCATAACCAGAAACATTTGACCATTGACATTTTTGGTGCACAGCCGGAGAGATTTATCATCAGAGGAGTCAAAGTCAGTTGCATCTGTTTCTTCTTTTAATTTCTTACTGTCCTTCTTTTTAACCTTCATTTCAAGTTTCCTGAAAATAAAAATAGATAATTGCCATTAATGGTAATGATGATGTAATTGATTATTAAGGATGAAACCGCAGATAATTAGGAGAAAGATTTTCAGTGCCTAATAACAATAATGATTCTGTATATGGGTACATGGAGTGAGGATGTTGAAGACAGAACAAGAACAAAATGTAAAAACTTCAGGGATTTACATCAGGTAAAAAGTTGAGAACACCAATAAAGAGACATTAATAAATAAATGATAAAGAACAAAATAACAAATATACCCAAAATGGCAAAATTAGAGTCAACTTGATTGGGGATAATCATACAGATTTGAATTACCCTGACACAAAGGCAAGTATCTTTTCCAACCTACAGCCATATAATTAAATTGTAGATCCATTTAGTCACAGTAATTCAGGTACTCTTACACACCTTTCAAAATATTTACTAGAGAGTAACACTTGACTTGCTACCCTCACTTTCTTTTTCAAATAGTTGTAGGGAGTTGGTCTGAAAGGAAAAACTGTTTACAAACCTTTTGAGTATGTCCTCTAGACAATCTTATCAGGTAGAGGAAGACAATTGGCTCTTCTCTGCCACATGATGACACTGGATTGATTTTCACAGTAGACTGAGCTGATAGCTGAATCTGCCCAACGAATGATATCAGCTGTTAGACATATCACAACTCAAAAACAGAGAGACACCGACTGAGTGTTGCACTAGAGGGTGGGTCAGCTTACTTCAGTCCAGTGAACACCTGACAATACTCCTGATGCCAAATGTCCATCCCCAGTTTGCACTTAACCTAAGAATACAGTTTGGCCCAAAAAACAAGATATGGAAATAGCATATCTCCCAAACAATGGCCACGTCTAGGCACAGTTGCCACTCAGGCATTTCTGTAAATGTTGCAACCTTCATGCATTATCAGTTATGGAATTCCAAGATCCACTGGAATAAATGCTGACAACAGAAGGATTCCTGATCAGTTAAACTTACTCTTTCTACAAAAAATGAAAAGACATATGCTTCAATTCAGTCAGATGTTTCCAGAAACGTGAAGTAGATGCTAGCCATTTCTACATAATCTTTTAGGCCCAAATTCCTCTGTTTCCATTTCTGACAGAGACTGGCCACTCTGCTCCCAACTTCCTCAAAATTTATTCACTTGGAGAACTGAACTGAACTAGACTGAATACTTTAATGCTCAAAATAGCATATGACAAGCACCAACCTAACAACATGTATTTGTCAGTCTTATAACACTTTAAACTGCTCACATCACAATGCTCTTATTTCTGTTTATTTTAAGGTGAAGTTATGCACTCTCACATATAAAAGAGTACTGTAAAGTTTGCTATTAAAATCAAAAAATGTGTTATGGAATTTTTATGATTTATTTTCAAAGTATTTTACACCAAAACATAATATATGATTCTAAAAAAGTTTACTTGTAAATATGATGAGGAAAATATAGGGATATGGTGTACCTATTCTAAAAAGCAAGATATAGTCAATTTTATGTATTTATTATAGCTTTAAAATGCATGACTTTTATATTTTTGTGGCATTTGATCCACATAATCTTCACTTTTAAAAATACTAAAATTGAATACATGGGGGGAAAAAGATTTTCACTTTAACAATAATGATTTCTAACATAGGAATAAAGCCCAAATAACTTGAGTTGGGAGAATAATATATTCAACAGACTCCAGCATATTACTACTGTGCACTGTACACAAACTTATAATTATTATGTATACCACTGGACCCACTAAGAAGAAGACTACGTCAACATTAAAACAATTTAAAATCTGATGTAATGTAAGAGTACATAACTAAATACTGTAAAGAGTTTTGTTTTTGTACACCAACAATTTTCTGTCAACTATTATCATCGCTTGTTTCAATTAGTAAAATTTCATGAAGAAAATTTATTCAGCAAATAAAATTAGTGCAAGAATTATTCCCCTTAGTCATTTACTCTTATCACCTCACTCCATTTGTAATGTAAGATAATAAAGTTGAGGTTATTAGAGACATGACAGATGTGCACAAACATACACACAAAAAATTAGGTGTAAAGAATGCAAACAAACATGAACATCATAAATGACAGTACAATTATACCAGAGACACATACATATTGTTGTTGGCACTCCGTAGCTAACTATGTCGAGGGTTCCAGTTGATCCGATCAACGGAACAGCCTGCTCGTGAAATTAACGTGCAAGTGGCCGAGCACTCCACAGACACGTGTACCCTTAATGTAGTTCTCGGGGATATTCAGCGTGACACAGTGTGACAAGGCTGGCCCTTTGAATTACAAGCACAACAGAAACAGGAAGTAAAAGTGAGAGAAAGTTGTGGTGAAAGAGTACGGCAGGGTTCGCCACCATCCCCTGCCGGAACCTCGTGGAGCTTTTAGGTGTTTTCACTCAATAAACACTCACAACGACCGGTCTGGGAATTGAAACCGCGATTCTATGACCACGAGTCCGCTGCCCTAACCACTGGGCCATTGCACCTCCACGATACATACATAATGTACATGCTAAACCTCAAAGATGTAATTGGTGAAGTTTGCTGACTAGTAATGTTATATTGATCAAATAATTATAATTTTCAAATTTCATTGTGCTTACTCAAAATAATGAAACATACTAATTTTTCAAAAACAAATTTCTTATTTGTATATTTGCAATAAATATGTAATAAATATATTATCAATAACAATAATGTTACTTCACAATCTATTACATAGATAACATGTTAATTCCATATATAAAATAGCATTTATATTATTAGCATGACCAAGCAACCTACAATGAATATTATTACCACTGAGGACTGATATTTCATGTATTATCTCTCCTCACAGACACATATAGATTTATAGAAGCATAACTTAAAGTTACTAGATATCAAAATTTTTCTCCTTGTCGCACACACACACACATATATATCTATATCTATATATGTATAAAGATAGATAGATAGATAGATAGATAGATAGATAGATATAAATAAATATCATCATCATTGTTTAACGTCCACTTTCCCAGCTGGCATGAGTTTGGACAGTTTGACTGAAGCTGGGGAGCTGCACCAGGTTCCAATCTGATTTGGCAAGGCTTCAACAACTGGATAGCCTTCCTCCAAGAGTGCAGTGGGTGCCTTTTATGTGTCAATGGCACAGGTGCCAGCATCTGCCACAACCACGATCATGCTAGAACAGTGCTTTTTACATGCCACCAATATGATACTATTTTTGTTAAAGAATAAGAATATATATATATATATATATATATATATATATATATATATAAAACAAAGTTTGAAAACTCAGAATAGCAAAGGATAGAAGCCTGAGTTTCAAATACATATAAGTCCCCAGTGACATAAGAAAACAGTGTGTGGAACACACCTCTCTGTCACGTTCCCCATATGCTAAGTGAAATTACAAAATGAAAATATCTACACAGAAGGTAACAGACATATTAGTAAAAATAGGAAAAAAAATGAGAGATAGAGAAGCAGCAAAACTGTGATTCCGAAAGTCACTCAATGGCTAAACACAATTACGTTTTCAAATTTGTTGAAATTTGGCATAAGGGATAGATTTAGGAGAAAATAAAGCTAAAACATGATAAACAAGTTTTTCAGCTAAATCCAACCAAACAGTTGTAAAATTACAAGTGATGTTATTTTCAGATCAAGTGGTGACCTGGCATTTTTCAAAATGTCATAAATTTTTCTGTGACCCTAGCTTAATAAAAAGAAGTATATGTGTATATTTGGAATCAGAATGATCTGAAGATTTGAAAATTGCCATTGTTTTTGGAGTAGGATGGAAAACAAAATTTATTTTATTAATAAATGAATATTTGAAGTGATCATTTGACATCTAGGACACTGGATTTCAGAAAAATTTGATATCGACAAAAATGTTCCCCTATAATTTCTTAAGTGTAATTAACCATTTAAAAAAATGTTTGTATCTAGGACATCACATATGATTTTGTGGCCTAGTAGTTAGGGTGTTGCACTCACAACGGCGAGATCATGGTTTCAGTTCCTGGACTGGGTGCTGCATTGTTTTCTTGAGCAATCACTTCATCTCACATTACTCAGTGATCACTTTGAGATCTGGCGTATGGCATATATCATGCACCCGTAAAAGCAACATTGATTCGATGGAGGGAGTGAACTCAATGTACACTACAAAAACATTTGATCACTATGAACAAAGCATCAGTACAGGTTGTTCAGCAGCAAAATGTAGAATCCCCATCCGTTATGTACCACAGGAGAGCCCACAACATGAGATTTTAGTAATATCCACTTTTAGTATTCTTTCTACTATAAACATCTAATTCCACCTTATCTCATGATTTTGTCATCAGACAACCAGATGGATAGTATATAAAAAGACTTCTACAGATATATACCTATGTACTGTATACATTATCACAATATATATATTTGGTTTTTGTTCATACATTGTTTTGTTTAACTTTTTTGGAACAATGTCTTCACAGATTTTCATGTGATTTCCCATGTCCCCCCACTCCACACTATTTTGTACTGTCATATTTATTTTGCAATGATACAATGAAAAACTATTGTCTATTTCACAGTACTTAACTTCTTACAAAATGTCTCAAACGAAAAAATTTTGCTTGGATCCAATAAAGAAAAAAGAAAACTATATAAAGATGTAAAGAAATCTAATAAGGCCTTTATTCTTAGATGTCTTGGGCTATTATTAAAAGAAAATTCTCTGTTGCGTATAAATTGTCAGACATAGATATCAAAGGAACTGCATATTTTTAAATAATCAGCAAAGAAATATGACTCACCATTGGAAAAACAATTACTTCAAAGAATCTACACAATTTTCCAAAGACCTACACACTTCGTGAGAATATTCTTACCTACTTGTCCAATAAAAATTAGTAAAGTGTTTTTTATGGAAATAAAAAAAAATATTAAATACTTATTATGTTGTATATCTAATGATGATTAAATAAACATTGGTACACTGAATGATATTTAGAATAAACCTAGTTTCATTCCAAAAATGTGATAAACAGCTTCAATAAATTACACAGTTGGTATGACCCCTAAGCAGAAGAAAATGAAACAAAGAAAATGAAATGATCTATAAGGTAGATATTCATTTTATTAATTGATGATACCTTGAAACTACCTACTTGGGAACTCTAACATAAATATACACACATTTACATAGTAATATGTACAACAATATCTATATACACATATATGCATAAATAATAATAATAAGAACTGTTGAGGTCATGGTAAGAAATTATTAGATTAGTTCCACTCTGAATATAGATTCTATAGATCTTATCATTTGAGCCTCAACTTCCTGATTTGGTATATCGTATAGATCCAATTTGATTTTTATAAAATAAGTCCTCCAAATTTACCTAATTATATTTATTCTTTTACTGGTTTCAGTCATTAAACTGTGGCCATGCTGGAGCAGCATCTTGGAATTTTAGTTGAACTGGGCCTCACCGAGGCGATGACTACTGACCGAGACCTTTGGAAATGTGCTGTGCGTGAGAAGACCCGGCAAGCCAAGTAAGATCGTTGCCAGTGCCCCTGGACTGGCTCTTGTGCGGGTGGCACATGAGATGCACCATTTTGAGCGTGGCCGTTGCCAGTACCTCCTGACTGGCTCCCGTAGGATTTTCGAGCAAGATCGTTGCCAGTGCCCCTGGACTGGCTTGTGCGGGTGGCACATAAAAGACACCATTTCGAACGTGGCCGTTTTCGTGCGGGTGACACGTAAAAGCACCCACTACACTCTGAGTGGTTGGCGTTAGGAAGGGCATCCAGCTGTAGAAACTCTGCCAAATTAGATTGGAGCCTGGTGTTGCCATCCGGTTTCACCAGTCCTCAGTCAAATCGTCCAACCCATGCTAGCATGGAAAGCGGACGTTAAACGATGATGATGATGATGAACTGCTCCCAGTATTTATTTTTAAGTCTGCTGCATATTTTATTGGTCTCTTTTGCAGAACTGTTTAGTTGTGGGGATGTAAACATACAAACACTGGTTTTCAAGTGGTTGTGGTAGACAAAACACAACAGAAAGACACACATACGATGGGCTTCTTTCAGTTTCTGCCAACCAAATCCACTCACAAAACTTTGGTCGGCCCAAGTCTATAGGAGAAGACACTTGCCCCAGGTGCCACACAGTGGGACTGAGCCCAGAACAATGTGGTTGGGAAGCAAAATTCTCACCACCCAGTCACATTTTATTTATCTGTAATTTCAATTTACTTGTAAGGTGAGTGACAACTTTTGATTAATTCATTTGTGAATTATTGTGTTTGTGTGTATTTATAAATCTACGTGAATATTTCATTTCGCAATGTATGTGAATTTATTTCATTTTGTAGTTTTCTACAAACAGATTCCAATATATTTTATTTTTATCTTTATTGTTTTGTATGCATTTTACTTCAACTGAAAATTCAATGTATGCAATACTTTTGCATCAAATTTTATATTCTTTTATTAGGTAAATATAACTAAATATTAGATAGTAGCTCACTTTCTACAGAGGTGTTTTTTTTTAAAAGAAAATTGAAGAACTTTACATTTCGCTAAATTAGCCTGTATTTATCTACAACTAGATTTGCTCTGAGAAAAAAATATATAATTGATTGATTTAAGAACCTTTAAAGTTGTGTTCTAAAAACCACAAGCAGAGAAATAAAAAGTTATAGATGTTTAATGAAATCAGTTTAAATTTATGATTAGGAATTAAATGAAACACATTAAGGTTGTACTTTAGTGAGAAATATAGTTATGAAAGGGTTAAAATAGGCAGTTCCTGCAAGTTAAATGGTGGGAATATGGTAACAACGTGAAAAAACAAAAGAAGCTGTTACAAAAAAATACACACAATAATGCATAAAGAACAGGTTGCAAGAGATGTGCGAAGACATCATCATCATTGTCGTTTAACGTCCGCTTTCCATGCTGGCATAAGTTGGATGGTTTGATTGAGGGCTGGCAAACCAGAAGGCTGCACCATGCTCCAATCTGATCTGGAAAAGTTTCTACAGCTGGATGCCCTTCCTAATGCCAACCACTCCAAGAGTGTAGTGGGTGCTTTTTATGTGCCACCGGCATGAGGGTCAGTCAGGTGGTACTGGCATCAACCATGCTTTAATAAAACAACTAATCTACCAAAGGCTAAATGTATTTTAATAAGAATGTGTGCATTTGGTCTTGGTAAGCTTTCCTAAATTGTTCTGCAAATCTGCCTTCAGCTACAATGACTACTTCAGTGTGGGACTAGAATTGCTGACATGCATGCACTAAATCAGTGGGGGTCCATAAAAGATTTTGTTGCTAAAGTTTATGAGCAATAAATCGGTTATACTTCTACAAACACAAAGTATTTAAAAAATTTTTTTATACAATTCCTAATAATATCATCATCATCATCATCGTTTAACGTCCGCTTTCCATGCTAGCATGGGTTGGACGATTTGACTGAGGACTGGTGAAACCAGATGGCTACACCAGGCTCCAATCTGATTTGGCAGAGTTTCTACAGCTGGATGCCCTTCCTAACACCAACCACTCAGAGAGTGTAGTGGGTGCTTTTACGTGTCACCCGCACGAAGGCCAGTCAGGCGGTACTGGCAATGGCCACGCTCAAAATGGTGTATTTTATGTGCCACCCACACAAGAGCCAGTCCAGGGGCACTGGCAACGAACTCGCTCGAAAATCCTTACACATGTCACAGGCACAAGTGCCAGAAAGGCGACGCTGGGTACAGGTGCCATCCCGATTTCACTTTCGCTTGCCCCAATAAGTCTTTGCAAGCTGAGTTTCGTGTCCAATGAAGGAGACGATGTTGGCATGGGTGCCAGTCGTCGAATTTAGTTTGATTTCAATTTCACTTGCCTCAAAAAGTCTTCGCAAGCGGAGTTTAGTGTCCAATGAAGGAAAGGTACGCATAAGTGGGCTGGCTACACCCCTAGCAGAGGCCTTGGATTTAGGTCTCACTTGGCTTGCCGGGTCTTCTCACGCACAGCATATTTCCAAAGGTCTCGGTCAGAAGTCATCGCCTCGGTGAGGCCCAATGTTCAAAGGTCTTGCCTCACCACCTCAGCCCAGGTCTTCCTGGGCCTACCTCTTCCCTCAACTGTTAGGGTTTGGCACTTTTTCACGCAGCTATCCTTGTCCGTTCTTGCCACATGTCCATACCAGGGCAATCGTCTCTCTTGCACACCACAACTGATGCTTCTTATGTTCCCACCTAAGAAAAATAGGAATCAAAGGGGTCCATAGGCCAAAAATAGTTGCAAACCACTACACTAAATGGTCCTTAGACATTTCAGACATTACATGGACAACAGTGGCCTTCAGTAAAGTTATGGTGTTGGAAGGATATCAATTATTCAACAATGTTCCAAATTAGCAATCTATGGAATTTAAATCAGGCAAGTTTGGTGTCACATGACTATAAAGATTGTCAGACGCCCATTTTTTGGGTTACATGGGCTTGGTGAGAAAGTACCAATCTTGTTGAAACACATAGGCCTTCCATTATATACTTCATCCATCCAGGATGGAACAACTGTCTCCAGCACCTCAATGTATCCAGTAGCATTAATTCTGAAACCCTGCAGAAAGATACGAGGTTGTATGATATTAACTTTGTTGCCCACCGCTCCAAAAACTATCACAGTTGCTGGAAACTTAGTGTACCTTATGCTGGGGACATCAGAAGGATCTGCATGCAGCCATCTGTCATTTCTTCTATTAAGACTTTTGGTCTTGGTCAAAATTTTTCTTATTAGAGAAGAACCAAAGCCATATCTGTGAGGGTTTCTGCCCTTGCTAAATAACCACTCAGTATTGATCAAACAGTTGGCCTATGTCTTTGCAAAATACTGTAGAAAGACCAATTTATATATGCACCACAATTCTGACAGTTCACTCTGACACCTGAAGTGTTTTAATGATGGCTCTCATTGATTTTCTGGGATCGTCATTGATAATGTTTCCAATATGTTGAATGTACTGTGGTGTCCTTATTGCGTCCAAATTTCTTTCTCTTTGATACATTGGAAACATTCCTGCCAGAGGTTTCCATTTCATTTGAACTTTTTGTACAAAAGATCTTACAACATTTAGAAAGATGGCAATTTCTAAATTGATGTGCTCTGCACATACACCAACAATGACAATGTCTTTTCATTTCTTGTGTTAGCATTTTATCTATCATGAGGGATATGAAAGAAATAAAAACCTTTCCATTGGTTTGAAGATAGTAATATTGAGACATGAACATTTTTATCATATGTGAATTTTTCTGAAATCCAGTAACAAATCAATAATCATTTCAAGTGGTCATTTATAAGTGAAAGTATTTTGTTTTTCATACTACATTAAAAAATCGCATTTTCTGAATCTACAGAACATTATGATTCTATATATATTATATACAAGTACAAGATATTTGAAGACATACCTATTTTTGGTCATTGTTGCATTTTTTGCTAACTCTATAGATTCAATGTTTTCGAAAAAAAAAGGGGAGACCTTCAGATTACTCAAGAAATGAAAAGATATGCTCTTATGTCTATAACAGCTGAGCATAACGATTTCGAAATATTTCGATTTTTAAAAGTCATCAGATCTTTAACCAATAAAGTTTGTAAGATGGAAACTTATCACTAGTATCAAAGCATAAAAAGCATTTTAAATACTCTGAAATCATCAGAACGCCTGAATTTATCCAGCAAGTAAACAGTCCATTGTTTACAATCCCAAAAATTCCATGAGATCAATTGCAAAAGATTTCCAAGTGTCAGAAGGAACAATCAGAAATGTTGTCCATGAAGTCATCAGATATACAGGCTTTGTATGATGAGAAAAGGTCAATTTATGTCAGAAAAGCGAAAGAAGATCGCTACGTCAGATCTAAAAGGCTCTTAAACAAACTGAAATTTCCAACAGCAGAAGATTTGATGTTTCTTAGATGAGAAAAGTTTCAACCAACATCAAAAAATTAACAGAAGAAATGACAGATGGTTATGTGCAGATCTCTATAAAGTTCTAAGAGTTATACATACAAAATTTCCTGCAACTGTTATGGTTTTAGGGGCTGTCAGCAATGGAGGACACATGATGCCTCTTTACTTCTTTCCAAAAGGCCTTATAGTTAACTCTGACCCCACCCCCTACTACGATGAGGTCCTGGAAACAGCTGTTAAGCCCTGGATAGACAGTCTATGCAAAGGAAGGCCATAAATGTTTCAGCAAGACTTTGCACCATCATACAAGGCTCAAGTAATGCAGGAATATATGGCTGAAAATTATCATGATCACATAAGCCTTAACATTTGGCCTCCTAATTTCTCAGATCCCAATCCATTGGACTATTACATGTGGAGCATTGTTGAGAGAGAGGTCAATGAACATGCCCATAACACTAAAGATTCTTTGAAAACTGCCATAAAGTAATGTCCAAAATGAACCAAGACCACTTGATTTGGATTTCGTATTGAAGGTGTAGGTGGCTTTATTGAATAATCATTTTTGATAATAAAGTTATTATCTGTTATACTTTTAAGTCGTGACAATTTGGAAAATGCAAGATCAAAGTTTTTGAGCCAATAACAATCATTGATTAATTACTAATTATTTCCATAAGAGTAATTTAACATGAATAAATGAAAATATAAATAAAAATTTCCAATTTGTATATTTGTTATATATATATATATATATATATATATATATATATATATATATAATGATGATGTTATCAATCTATATTGTCATTCTGCTTTCCAGAGCATGAGTTTAAGTGTCATGATTTAAACAGCTCTAAATTGTAACACTTTGGAATGAAAACAGAGATGTAATTTAAATCTCTAGCATAGTGATACAATGTTATAAAGATAAAAATTTTATCCATGGAAACAATAATACTGCTTCACTCTCAATTACAGATCTAATATATGAAGTAGCATGACCAGGCTATGCATGCAAATATGTTGAAAATAAAGACTTCTCTAATAGATGGATCCAAGCCTCTCTCTCCAAGTGAAAGGCAAATTGTGATGACCAACAATGCTACATGGTACTGAAAAGTGAGTAGAAAGAAATAAAGCAAGCATACTCCACCGGATGTGCAACGTCATGTGCATGTATGACAAAGGGCAAATGTATTGAAAGAAAAATTGAGCGTAATAGGAGTCAGTATATTGTGCAAGAGAGAAGACTGCATTGGTATCATCGTGCAATGCATCTGGAATCTGTGGAAGGGGAGACGCAGGGAAAAGTAGCAAAACCAACCATATGACGTTGAACCAGATGGAGAACCAAGAGGATTGGTGATTTGCTGTCTTAAAAAGATCCATCCATCTAGGTAAATTATCACTTTATTTTCCTATGACGTTATCCATAACTTTCTCTCATATCTACTATCAATTTCAACACCTTCTCCATCTTTGTTCATCATTCACTATACTCACCCTATGCATCTGTCCCTGTGTATCCATCTTTTTCACCCTATAGTTCGTTTTAGCTCCCCATTTCTCATCAATGTTAACAACAGAACAAATACTGCAAATCTTGTTTTTCCTGATACTCTAATGATTTTGTCAGATCTAGCATAATAATTGCACATGAGGTAAATCATCATCATCATCATTTAAAGTCTGTTTTCCATGCGAGCATGGGTTGGATGTCTTGACAGGAGCTGGCAAGGTCAGAGGCAACATCAAGTTCCATAATCTGTTTTGGTTTGGTTTCTACAGGTGGATGTCCTTCCTAATACCAACCACTTTACAGTGTGTACTGGATGCTTTGTACATAGCAGCATCACCAATGTTTTTTACATGGCACCAGCACCAGTGCTTTTTATGTGACACCAGCACCAACAATGTAAATTAAAATGGTAATTAAGCACAAAAATGTTAAATCCACTTTCAGTATATTCCATGAGGTGTCAACATTTTTGGTGAACACTTGTGACCTGTTTGCTGGCACAGTTCTACTGCCGATGTCCTAAAGCTTGAAAACAGTCAGTTCTTATACGTCTCAGTTTTATATTCATTTGTTTCTTTGGTGTTAATTAAGGGACAAAGGATTTGTTTTTGTCATATTGGTTAACACCAATAACTTCATGACATGCCATACTTAGTCACTTTCAGATTCTATTCTTTTGCTTGTCATCATCATTCCACTTATCTTGTCTTTCTCTGTGTATACATACACACACACACATGTGTGTGTGAGCACACATATGTGTCTGCATGCATAGACTTTATCATTTATGCCAATATTTCCAGATTAACTTATGTCTATTTGCTTACCACTTTCTTTGTAACAACACATTCAAAACAATATAATCTACACAAAAGAAATCTAATTTCTATACACTTTTTTCTACTATACAGAAATATACTTATATACCTCATATGATGAAGTAGTAGACATAAATTCTAAAACAAGAAGAGAAAGACAAGAAGAAAAAGACAAAAAGAGAGAAGAAATGATGACCAAAAGAAATGAACTGGAATGTGACTAATTATAACTCACCAATGACTGATGTCATGAGGTCAAAGTCAATCAATAAATCTATATTTGAAGGAAAACGAAAACAAAAATATAAAAGAAACTGAGGCCTATAAGAACTGGCCATTAACAAACTTTCAAACAGCTGCAGTTACATGACAAAAATTTCGATACTTCATCAAATTAAAAGTGAATTTAACAAGTTTTGTGTGTTATTAGATGATTAGAATGACACTTTCATGACGTAATTGCTTCAGTTTCAATTCATCTTGGATCAAGTCATCTGATCAGCAAATATATTTCCTATATTAAAATAAATATCTTATTCGTAATAAATTTGGAATAAATATGTCAAAATTAAATGATAAATTTCTCATTTGTAGATTTGCAATAAACATTATCAATAACATTAATACTGTTTAACTATCAATTAATTACAAAAGTAACATATTGATTCCATACAAGTGTTGCATGGTGTTTTTTGAATGACCAGGCAACTAACAATTATTTGTATTGATTTAATGAATAACAAAGTTACACATGAGCCAGTTTGTTGGATATACACTAATGTGTTGTGCTTACATGTGTGAGTATGCACATGTAACAATATAAAAACATATATCCTCTGGATATATTGAGTGTGAAACTAATAGTCCTTAGCTTAACAACAACTACTGTTATCTCTACTTATTCAGTGGGTTTCATCTAATCTTAGCTATTCATCAGTTGCTTTTGAAGACACTGGCAGAGAAAAATATGGAAGCATTATCAACAGCAAATATAAAAACATGTCCAATTGTCCATCTATATGAAATTTCCAACTTCCATTCAACTCAGTTAGACTGAATCAAAGCTGCCTAAACCACCTTACTTCAAAACTCCTCCATAAACACACACACACACATATACATGTAAAACAAAGTTTTTATTTGTCCAATTGGGTACAATTATTTTGTTATTTTGAAGTCTTTTGTTCCACATAGTAATTCTTTGATATATGAAGGACTAGCTTTTCCTCTAGCATTATTACTGGAACACAAACAAACAAATAAAGTAGTAAATCATTTATCGTTCCCTCTCACACACACACGTTTATGCAAACACAGACGCACAACAAAATGTTTAAACAACTGCCAAATATTCTGACCAGAACCTTCCATCTTTTCTGTGTAAGTAAATCAATAAAACATCTCCACCATCTATGTGAATGTTAGTGTCTTTTATCACTTCATATCACTAACCATATATTCTGCATATTTATGTTAACTACAACAACAAAGCAAGAAACATTGAAGGGATGGGGGTATACAAGTGTATGGTGGTGCTGTAGCCTAAGATGAAGACGGTTCCAATATTTCAAGCATACAAGTTAGTTCAGATATATATTTCCTCTCCGCCACCATTTATTCGGAACATTCTACTGCCATAAACCAAATGACAAACACAAAACAGAACTCACACAAATAGCAATGAAATCCATAAATCAACCATTTTCACATCAAATCAGTTTTGTGTTGCCTTTGGCATTATTATTATTATTAGTAGTAGTAGTAGTAGCAGCAGCAGTAGTATTGGCTCACTCTGATAAGATCACTCTCTTCATCATGCAGTGCACACATAACACTACCATTCCAGACAACTCCACCTTAAACCATTAACTGTGTAATATTTCCTACTGCTTTCATCTAACTCATTACCATCACTACAACTTAGTTAAAAACTGATGCCCTAATTTCATTTGTTATGTTTTTATTGCCACAATCTGAATTAAGAAAACAAAAATTATCTAAGCTTTATATTGATACTCAATTTGTGGAATTACACACACCTGGCAATGTTGCCATTTTATATTCTCTCCTATAATTTTCTTTAATCTGTCAATGAAATTACAATTACATATGTTAGCGAGGGATAGTTGTGCTGGTTGGTTCATGATTTAGTAAGATGTTTGCAAGTGAAAATTTGCCAGCTCCCCACCGCTTTTTTTTTTTTTTTTGTGAGAGGAGTGAGAGACAATCAGTTTGTATGTAACAATTGTGTATTCTAAAAAGGGAAGCTATATCCTGAAAGATGGAAATATCTTTAGGCCCAGGTCAATGCTAGCTAAGTAGACGAGATTCAGGCTATGACCACCCACCCTTGTCAGAAGTATCCAATACTGTTATCCAATGTTCTTCCTTTTGGTAGAATGTGATTTGAGGGGAAATTTTGCTGCTGTTTCTAACAAGTTGAGTGACCATGTAGAAAAACAGCTCAACATGGAAAAATGTTTCTACACAGTAAAGGTCAGTATGTGCAAATGTTATAAGTGCCCTACTCAAGTGGACTACAGAGTCCCAAATTATGACTTATTTGTTCCACTTGGTCAAATCTTTTAAATCAGATTCATACTGGACTAATACTGGCTGAAATCAAACTTTATAGACAACTAAACTAAAACACTAAAACTTAGATTGATGACAGATATAACCAGCTAGTTCATATTGCCAAATAGAAAGTAAAAGATGTCCACTATATACATATTGCTCAAATATCAGAACCCTTTAATTTTGGGAGCAGTGTGTTTTGAAAAAAAACAGGTAGCAAGCTGCAAGGCAATGAGATATCCAGTTGACCTAAGGAGATATTAAGTAATTCTTGAATACTAAGATGAAAGGGAAGTTATTAATAACAAACATTTTTTTACATTATAGATGTATGTGTGTGCACACACATAGGTGAACAGCAAAAGAAAAAAAGAAGAGGGGAAAGAGAGAAAGAGAGAGATATCGTACACTTTGAAGACAATGAGAAACTGAAAATTTTCAGTTAATTTACACGCTAGATAATGATGAATTCTTACAGCTGCAGGTCATATATTTTGGAAAGGAATATAGTCAATTCAGTTATAACTTTTAAGAAAGCAGTGAAGTGCAGAATTGGTAGATTATTGGACAAAATGCTGTAACATGCCATATTTGAAATTTTGCCATGATTTATTTTACCCTTCTTGACAATAACAACATCACCACCAGGAAACATTTAACATGAGAGAATATGACTTGATTGCTTGGATAACTGATATTGGTTAAGCTGCTTAATCTTTATTTCATTTAATTAATGTATTACATGATGATCAGTAATCTGACACCATATGTAAATGTACTGTTGAAGTGCAATTCAAATTAACACTAGACTAATCCAATCCTTGCCAAAAAAAACAAAAAACATGAACAAATAAAAAAGAGAGCTAGTGCCAAAGTACTGAGGCCAGCCCTATACTGTGTACCCCCCCCCCACACACACTCGAACACTGGGAGCTTCTTTCATTCATTTTTATCAATAACTTCCTCCAACTGAAAATGCAGTTGAAAAACTACCATTAACTTGCCAACAACAAATCTCTATTTTTCTGATCATGTGTATCACTGAACACATGTTACTGGACAAAATCTGAAATATTTCATACCAAATCATGAGAAAGGCCATAACACAAGAGTATTTTGCCCAGTGTTTTCCATACTTCTCTGTTCTGAGAGAAACCTTAGTTTTCATGTTTTTGGAATGTACAATTTTAGTGCACCAGGTATAATGCCAAACCTGAATAGAAACCACAATACATAGATTAACACACAATTAAAACCCTTAAGGCTTACAAATATGTCTTCTTCCAACTGTTAAACATGGAGGAGCATTTGTGAAGATCGGAGGGGGGGGGGCTATATCTTGGAAATCCGCTGGCCCAATGGTTTCCCTTCATGGCAGAATTAATAGTCAAGACTAAGCATTTTATTAGATCAAATTCATCCTATAGTGCAGAACTGTTTCCGAGGGGAAACAATCTTTCAGGATGATAATGCACAAATTCACACTGCTAAAGTTGTTATTGAATGGCACGAGGAACATTCTGGCCACCACAGTCCCCAAATCTCAATATTATTGAACATTTATGGTGCATTTTAGAAAAACAAGTAAGGAGTCGATATCCTCCATCATCACTACAAGAACTAGGGACTGTTTTAGCTGAAGAGTGGACAAAAATTCCTTTGAAAACAATTAAAATTTTGTACGAGTCTATACCTCGTAGAATTCAAGCAGTAATTACTGCCAAAGGCAGTCCTACTCATATTAAAATAAATTTGTTTGAGATTTTAAGGCGTTTCCATTATTTTGTCCAACCTCTGTATGTGTATATATGTATATGTGTGTGTGTGTGTGTGTGTGTGTGTGTACTATAACATGATGGTAAGATCAACAAAAGAAGTACTCCATCTAGTGAGATAAATAGTATTTAATAGACATAATACATGTTTTTATGTGCTAGTGATACAGGGTGCAGTGAATAAACTGTTATCTAAACTATGCAAACATGGAAAAATGACATCTCATTTTAACAAATATATTTTACCAAAATTACAGAAAAAAATCTTGAAATATTGAAGAGCAATTTATTCAATAAAATTACCATTGGCTTCAACCCCAGCTTCCAGACGATTTCTGAATCTACTGCAACTCTTCTGGACAGTCTCGTTGTTTAAGTTGGTGAATGCTGCCATAATCCTTGCTTTCAGTTCATCTTTAGTGTTTCAGAGAGTTTTGCTAGTCTCTCACTCAACTACACCCCACACAATAATCAAGGGGGATGCAGTCTGGGAAGGTGAGTGTGGGAAGATGAATGGAGACATAATGTTGCCATCACCAGAGATCACTCCAAAGACCATGAGGTGTTTGATTTTTATCACTCTCGGTACATGTCCTCAAATTGACAACCAAACACTCTGAAATGTTCGTATTGGAGCTTCTGGGGCAAATGCCAAGCAGTACATGTCATTTCCAAATTTCTGGCAGAGTGAATGTCATGGTGCTGTTTTTCTCGCAGTGCCCAACTGACACTACTATAATGTGTAGTCAACAAAATCAAAAACAGGCAATGTGCACAGTTCTATATTTAAGAGATGAGAAATTATGTACATTATTTACAATTGACGGATATTTGTCCTCATCTTGTTTGTTGCTAACACAACATTTCAGCTGATATACCCTCCAGCCTTCATCAGGTGTCTTGGGGAAATTTCGAACCTGGGTTCTTATTCCTAAGGTATCTTTCGATGTTATTATTATTATTATTCAGGCCGCAGCTTGGAATTGAACTCGGAATCTTGGGGTTAGTAGCCTGCGCTCTTAATCACTACACCATATGCCCGTGGGCAATTATGGAGTGAATTTTAGGGCTTATAAATCTAAAATTCTCCTATCCTTCCTTAATAAATATTATTATGGGTATTAGACAGTTACCCAGAATAACAAATTACTGGAGCAATCAGGAACCTTTTGGCGATGAATATGTTTCCAATATTATGACGCGAGTACGATTTGTGAAGCTAAACTAATATTTACATGTGAGAGATACTAGCATTACCCCAGTACATGGAGAACTTTGAGACAAAAATTATGCAATAGAATTGATTAAGAACCCTTTCTTCAATTATGTTTCAAATATCACATTGATAAATAAAAAAGTTACAGGGATTTAATGAGACTAGTCTAAATTCATGATTATTTTATAATTTAATTGAAACTCATGAGGGGTGTATTTTGGTCAGAAATATAGTAACGAAAGGGTTAATTTGTTCAGATACTCTAAAATTCTTTATTATTTTCACAATTGAAACATGAAGACAAGTCCGTTCTTGGATTAAGTTGTTAATGACTGAATGAAGCCATGATTGAAACTGTTCAGGTGATGAGCATTTTGCTTTTCCAAGCACAGTGAGTATATCTAGGACTTCACTACCCAAGGTGTCCTTTTTGTTGGGGGGGGGGGGGTTGAGTCAGTAGTGTGATTAAGAAATTTAGTTATTTGTTACAGGAAACATTGCAAACACATAGAGATTTTTCCTTGTTGGCTCAATTTAGATTTATTTAGCAGCTAATACTTTTGTTAGCACAAATCTTGTCAGTAAATTTGTGAAAACATAATTTCATTAGGTAAACAATTGAGTTATTACTGTCTGCCATTATTTTATGTGGTAATTGAACACTGCAAGATTTTGGAAATCTTTTCCCAATTTCTTTTTCCCACTTTAATTGTCTGAAACATTTTTGTTTTTACAATGGACAGGAAATAGATACTTGTTTTATGCTCTGAAGTAGCAAGTTTGAATTTGAAGGATTTTTGAAAGATAGGAAAATTTTGTAAAATACATAGTGAACATAAAAATGTTTGATTATGGATCAGATATTTCGATTTCCAAAAATGAATAAAACTGACAACAGTTCTGACAGCAATAGAAAAAACAGAATTTGTACCTGAATGTAGTAAGAATTTGAAAATTATTTCTCTTCGTTGTTTTTTGGAAGAGACTAGATCTAGCCACAATCTTTCCAAGAAAACGAAACCATTAGATTTTTTTTATTTATAATTTTCATATGTAATTTCAATTATATATTTCTTTTTTCAAATTTACCTTGTTTTTATCTTTTTTTTTATCTGTAATTTTAATTTGCCTATAAGGTGTGTAATTAATTTTGATTAATTTGTATAGTGGACCTTACTATGTTTCTGTGTATTACATTTTCTAATTTTCTTCAAAGATAAATTTCAGTATTTTGTCCAATTTTACCTTTATGGTACACCTGTCCCATGTGCATTAAGTTCAACTGATAGATAATCCAGTTATATGTACACTTCTAAATAAAATTCTGTAGTTTGCCCAACTGAAGACTAGTTAATAACTCATTTTCTATGCAGATGTTTAAAAAAATTTTTTAATATTTATATTTTGTTTAATATACCTGTCTTCACCTGTAATTAAATTAGTTTTGAAACAAAAATTGTAAAATAGTTTGTTAAACCAGGTTCCAAATACCAGATTAATATGTTGATAAATAAAAAAATTAAAGTTGTTTTGAAACCAGTCAAAATTCATTATTGTTTTAGAATATAATTGAAACACCTAAGGGGTGTATTTCTGTTAGAAATATATTAACGAAAGGGTTAAGTTACTGGATGCAAAAATATATAAAATAAAGAACTATGTTTAAGTTTAGCTTTCCCACAAACTAACAAACTCACTTTCTTTCAAAAATTATTACATGTTTTTAATTGAAAATAAAATCACCAAGCTGAAAGATAAATTATTTTAAAGCTAGAAGTGTTTACAAACTAATCGTATGAAAATGAGATCTCAAGTACACAGAAAGAAATGATTAAGCTCAAAGCCCATGTAAGATGTAATAAAATGAAAACAAGTAGTGCTTATTACTTCTAGACTTTAAAATGCTCAGTTTGTGGAAAACTGCTCCAACATTTGATATGCTTTTTGCTTCTTCAACACAATGACATCCAAATGATTAGCAGGAAGTCACTCACACTATTACAATTCCTTCCTTTTCATACCCATGTTTTTCCTGCAAACAAATTCCTGTGCAGGAGTGGCTGTGTGGTAAGTAGCTTGCTTACCAACCACATGGTTCCGGGTTCAGTCCCACTGCGTGGCACCTTGGGCAAGTGTCTTCTACTATAGCCTCGGGCCGACCAAAGCCTTGTGAGTGAATTTGGTAAATGGAAACTGAAAGAAGCCCGTCATATATATGTATATATATATGTATGTGTGTTTGTCCCCCCACCATCGCTTGACAACTGATGCTGGTGTGTTTACATCCCCGTAACTTAGTGGTTCGGCAAAAAGAGACCAATAGAATAAGTACTAGGCTTACAAAGAATAAGTCCTGGGGTCGATTTGCTCGACTAAAGGCGGTGCTCCAGCATGGCTGTAGTCAAATGGCTGAAACAAGTAAAAGAGTTGTTCATAAACATCAACCATGTCACAATCCATTTTATTAGACAAACTTACTAAACTGTAGAAAATCATGTTAAGAAATATAATATTTATCATTATTCAGAACTGAATTGAAGGCAGCAAGCTGGCAGAATCATTAGCACACCAGGGAAAATGCTTGGCACCATTTCATCCGTTTTTATGATCTAAGTTCAAATTCCTCTGTAGTCAACTTAACTTTTCATCTTTTCAGGGTTGATAAAATAAGTGTTGATGTAATTGACTTACCACCTCCCACAAACTTGCTGGCCTCATACCAAAATTTGAAACCATTATTTATAATTGAACTTACTTTGGTGGAAAATGCATTCCTGAGATTTTACTTTCAAATTCATGAAGATAGTTTTCAAATAGATCACAAGAAGTTTTATATTCTGAGCATATCATGCATCTGCTCCACAAACCTTTAATGTGGATTATGAATATTGCCTTTTTCAGATTGCACTAATTGTTGGTTTACTGTAAATAAAGTATGGAATTAAAGCACTAAGCAATGATGTTCATAAATACAAACTTGCTACCATTTCAAATATGCTTGAGTTATATTCAAATCCATAAGACATTCACTGTATTTTGTCGTGGAGAAAACTTCTTGCTGTGTGTATGTGTATGTATGCGCACACATGTGTGTCAAGATGAACTGGCAATCATTAAAATGTTAAACAAAATGCATGGCAGTATTTATGCTGGCACCTTAGGCCCAAGTCCAGATTGTGCCATAGCCTGCTATGGAGAACTGAAATCTGTCACATGGCTTAACCCCACTCTTTGGCACCATGAGAGGATTGTGTTATGTCAGAAACATTCAGGCCAGGGAGAAAGATGCACTCTGCTTACACCTTATTCCCTCAATCCCATCAGTTTTTGATGCTAGTTAAATTTCACTGCTACAATGTTTAGAATATCAACATCTTTACAAACACTAATGTCACAAATAGTCAGCAGGCTTATTAAAAATTAATTATTAGCAATAGAAGCAGTACTAATACCAAAAGGAAATCTGTATATCCAACTTAACAAGGGTGCTTCCGTCACTTATAATAGACTTCTAATAAGCCTTCTGGCTATTTGCAGTGGTGACAAGATTGTTCTGATGATGTAGAGAAAAATTTTTGAACAGCAAGAACATAGATACATTCATTTTCATAATAAAATGCTTTACAAAGAGTGCTTCAATCACTGAAATCAACAGATAGGCTCATCCATTGTGTGGTGTTTCTAATTTGCCCTTGTTGAAAAGCATAAAAGTTCCTGCCAGATAAACCAGGTTAGCACACTAAACTTCTAAGCTAGAATGTTCACAAAAACTTTTCTTTCTTTGGACTGAAAAAAAAGTTTTAGTTCATTGTTTCAAAACTGAAAGGGAGTTAATAATTTCTCCCTTACCAGTTACCTATCTTTTGCATGCATTATCAAGCCTTCATAATGAGAAGTGGTAGCTTTATAAAACTGTTTGAAGAGCTATGTCTTTAGAAGTGGGTACTAATTTTACAAAAGCAATCTTAATATAACTACATCTTATCAAACTTCAGTTTTTCATTTATCTTTTCAAATAATAAAGCCTCTCTAATAAAGCCTTACAGATAAAGCCTCTCTAATAAAGCCTTACAGATAAAGCCTCTCTAATAAAGCCTTACAGATAAAGCCTCTCTATGTTTTCTATGAAGCAAAACCTTTAATATAGCCTAACATAGATGGAATTGAATAAAGTATAACACATGACAATCATGAGGTCATAATATTCTTCAGTATTTAGTAGAAAATTGGACAAACATTGTTGTAATCCTGCATCAAAATGACCTGCAATTAAAAGCTTTCTAGCCATAAGAAACTTATCATCACACTCTCCTTCACAAAAATAAATCTGTTCATGCCCCTCTCAACATGCTTAAAACTCAGAATACCCCACCACAGAGAGTTAACACCATATGTCCTCTTTTCCTTCTCAGTCAAGAAGGTTCTCTAGTCTTGTAAGTTACAAGGCAACATCACTTGTGGTGGTGCCATGTAAAAAAAGCACTCCTAAGTGGTTGACATTGGAAAAGGTAACCAGCCATAGAAACAAAGTCAAAACTGAGGCACTAGAGCAATATGTGGTCCATCAATCTACTGGATTTCAACCCATACAAGCATTGAAATCAGATGTAAAAATGATGATGATATACAGGTGCAGGAATAGCTGTGTAGTTAAGAAGTTTGTTTTCCAATAATGTGGTTTTGGATTCAGTCCCACTGCCGGGAACCTTGAAATGTTTTCTACTATAGCCCTAAGCCTTGTGAATGACTTGGTAGATGGAACCTGGAAGACAACTATTGTAGGTATATGTGTTGTCTGTGCTTATGTTTACATCACACTAACAAAGTTGCAATTTATTATCAGCTCTGCTGTCAACAAATTATCTGTTTTCTTTATGCTTTCAAAGACACATAAATAATAGATTCATTGTTTGAAAGCAAGCAAGGGTTAATGACAGTAAGGACATCCAGCTGCAAAATAATGCCTCAGTAACATATTTATGATAGTACGGAAAAACAGAAACACAAACATAATCACCATCATCATTTTAACGTTCACTTTCCTACACTTGCATGGGTCAGATGGAATTTACTGAGGCAAATTTTCTATAGCTGGATACCCCTTGTCTCCAACCCTTACCTACTTCCAAGCAAGATAATAATCTCCTAATCTATCAAACAACTGCTGGGACATGCATATACAATGAAGTGGAAACAATCAATGTTTGAATGATCCTTTTGTTTACAAAGATCGCACAACACATCAAGAAGTCTGGACATGTTTTTCACAATTGGCTGCAATGTACACTGCTTATATTCACAGGCTATTCTTTACAGTCAGCAAATACACATAAGGATAAGATAAAATATGAACTCATACACACATATATTACATTACATGCTTTTTCAGTTTCTTTCTGCTAATTTTACTTGGTCAACCCAGGCATATTGTATAGAATGCTATATTGCAACCATCGTTGACTGGTATTCTACCCAAACCACATAGTTTGAAAGCAAACTTCCTAACCCTAGTCATGCCAGTACACACACACACATTTTTTTTATCAGTTTCACCTCAAAGCTGTGGTCATGCTGGGGCACCTTATTATACACTTATTATAGAGGGCCTCTTCTGATATGTGGTATTTGGTCAATAAGGGAGTTTGATGTCGCTGCCCTCATTTGTGTCTCCTGCCGTGAGGTAGATTCATCTGATACTCTCATATATATATATGAAATCATCATCAACATTGTATTATCATTTAACAGCTTTTAACTTTGCTGGCATGGGTTGGATATAGTTTGACCTGATCCAATGGGTTCAAGGTTTGTATTATGCTCCAGTCTACTTTGGCATGATTTCTATGGCTTGATACCATAGAAACACCAATCACTTTACAGCATGTACTGGGTGCTTTTTTCTTGCCATCAGCACCTGTGAGGTCACCATGCTTACACCATGCTTACAAGACTGCAGACCCCTGAGATAGGTAACTGTATGCTAGGAAATGAGAGGCTAAATTATGAGAGAAGGGATCAGAGCAAAACAAGTTAGAAGAGGGGTGGGGTGGAGTAACCCAGGCAAAGAAAGGAAAAGAGAAAAATGGTAGCTATGAGGCATCTGTGGAAAACCTCAGTGTACTAAGTGGGACAGATGATCTGGAAGTGTACATGAGTTGAGGGTTCAAGACTGTTTGGAAAAGAAAGATATGGAGAATAGGTCAAGCAGTGAATATAATGAATGAACAAGTGTTGAGTGGATAAGTAGAGGAGGTAAGAAAAAGTAATGACAACTGCAAATTGGATAAAGGTGACAAGTGGTTGCAAGACAGTATTGGGGGAGACAAAGACAGAAGCAGATGTAGTGTATGGGAAGAGTGAATATTTTGTGTTAAAAGTTAAATGAAGCTGTGATAGGATACAATGCCAGGAAGACTGAAATGGACACAAAACTCAGAAACAATGGAAGTCAACAATTTTTCGATTTATTTCACCAAAATAAAGCTAAATTGCCATTGTAAAATCAAACATATATACCAATACGGTAATCTTCAAGTTTAGGGATGTAAAAAAAGGAAATAAAAATATACAAAGGAAATAACTTAACGTCTTGCTAGTATTATCCGTACTAATCTGAAATGTGTTTTTTTTTTTTAGCTGTTTATAAATAAATCACACACGTGATTGTATATCAAAGTACCGGCTGAATTCAACCCCAAAAGAAAAAAACATTCGTTTATTTTCTGAAGTTTATAATGTTGAGTAGGTGAATTTCTAGAACTGCATGCTGACCCTCACTCTGCAAACCATTTCGTTTCCGTTTTGGAAAAGGAAAAGGAAAAAACATTTTAAACTTTTATAAGAAAAAATTCCGTCGCATGCTGTTTTAGACAAAAAAACAAAAAAACGTGTGTGATTTATAAACAGCTAAAAAAAAAAAAACATTTCAGAGTAGTACGGATAATGCTAGCAAGACGTTAAGTTATTTCCCTTGTAAATTTATATTTACTTTTTTTACATCCCTAAACTTGAAGATTACCAACAAAAGCTATTTTCGTAATTATGCACACACACACACATATATATATATATATATTACCCGATTAGGGTAATCGTGAATTCCAATCCAGAAGTCGTGGGCTTCCGGAGATACCCGAACAAGGTCATATGTATCCACTTACGTTTACCAATGATGCAAAGTAGGCCGATTTTGTATTAAATGGTACTACGAAAACAATTCGTTACTAACGAACAATTTCCCCTTGTTTTGAGTCTTATTTGAATCCTTTGATGTACAATTTGCAATAAACATAAAAGACCGATATGTACACACACGTGTTCAGAGAATATAAAAGAATAACAAATATGAACGCGAAAAGAACGAAGAAAAAGTACGACAGAATGGTCACAATTGGTGAAAGAGAGAGTGAGAGGGCGCTGAATGTGTCACTTACTTCCTGTTGGAACGGATTGCTAATGATTACGTTCTCCATGCAGATGATTAAATGGACGACAAATAATTTGTTACTTTAACTTCATCGCTAAATATATTTGTTCAGTTTGATTTTACAATCTGTTTTCTTGAAAAATAAGTTATCGTATGCAAATCATAAATGCAAAAATGTCTGACCGGAAGAAGATTTAAGGCGCATGTGCGATATCAAAACGAGGTTATTTCCCGATTTCGTTGAATAACACGAATATTATAATGAATAAATGTTGTTTTCGGAGCGAGGCTCAACAGGGAAGAAGCGAATGAAAATGCTGACCTAATTTTCATTCAACCAACAGTTTATTGCCTGATCGACCAGTTTACATGTCACATTGCCTCGTTTCTAAATTGCGTTCGGTTGAAATCGCTACTTTCCGTAAGTTCAACCGTATGTTTACGCTCTTCGCTATTTTATTCGTGAAGACCATGCCACCACGGTTCTGAACGCTTAACCAAACAGACTACCGACGAATAAATCACCATGACGACCATAGTAAAGAGACATCACTCAAAATGTCAATGTATTTCTTGAAAACAAGATCAACAATAACGAAATAACAAAATCTTATGCTATCTTATTCCAGAGCGTGATCATCGAAATCTGACTGGCAATTCAATATAGACTAATCTTATACTCGAAAGAGCTGTTAATGTTCTAAATTTTTGACGTCATTAAACGCATCTTTCTTATGTTTGGCAAAATGCTTCCTGTGACAAAAGATTATGCTCCCTAAGTGAATAAGAAGTGTAATTATCAATCATTACATCATTATTTGACATCTACACTTTCGTACATAATCTTTTTTTCTCTGTTTGCAAAATGTATACACGCACATTGCTTACAATGTTCAGTTTCTCGAGGGTATTACACTTTAAGAGACAAAAATCAAAATAAGCAAACAAAATCGTTTGGCTTGCTAAAATGCATCTACCAAATTTATCTCAAATCACATAAAAAAAAAGAAAAAAAAACAGACAAGAACAATAAACAATTGGGCATAGTGGATGCAGTCACTTATACACTATACCATCATGAAGGATAATACAAGATGGTCCTGGCTGGGAAACCTCTGTTCATAGATCTGCTGATGAAGACAAAACTCTGCTTCATGTGGGACAAGGACATTGGGGTCACTGGGGTTGGTTATATTGTAGTTCTTTAAAACTATATGGTCTTAATATCTATATGGTTTATGATTCTCTGGTGATAACTGCCATGATAACAGTGTGGCAAAAACAATTGATTGTCAACCAAAGAACAACACAGCTGGAACTTATTTTAGAAATCTTACACAGAGGAATTAGTGCTAAATAAACAGAAAGACAATAGTTGGCTTTCAAACTTTTGCATCAAAATCAGTGGTAACCTAAATTATAATTATGAGGTTTGTAATCAGTGATGGGAAGAGAAAATCAATGTTTCAAGACTGGGTCTCAACCAGAGAGAGAGAGAGAGAAACATTTTTCAACGAGCATGTAGTATATTGATATCATCATTATCATTGTATTAATGTCTATTTTTCCATGCATGATGAAACTATGCTGGGGCAGAGTTTTCTACAGCTGAATACACTTCCTGATACTAACCATCACCAGTTTCCAAGCACATTGATAATCCCTAGTGGAGGCGCAATGGCCCAGTGGTTAGGGCAGCGGACTCGCAGTCATAGGATTGCGGTTTCGATTCCCAGACTGGGCGTTGTGAGTGTTTATTGAGCGAAAACACCTAAAGCTCCACGAGGCTTTGGCAGGGGATGGTGGCGAACCTTGCTGCACTCTTCCACCACAACATTCTCTTACTACCTGTTTCTGTTGTGCCTGTAATTCGAAGGGCCAGCCTTGTCACACTCTGTGTCACGCTGAATATCCCCGAGAACTACGTTAAGGGTACACGTGTCTGTGGAGTGCTCAGCCACTTGCACATTAATTTCACAAGCAGGCTGTTCCGTTGATCGGATCAACTGGAACCCTCGTCGTCATAAGCGACGGAGTGCCAACAACAATAATCCCTTAGTTTACTGAACAACAAAGTCTACATATGGTTATCCAGAGAGATGGAAACAAACAACACTACTTGAACGAGACTTTTGTTTATAATTAGTGAATGCACAAGACCTGGGAAAATACAAACTCGTCCCAACAAACACAGCAACACAAAAAAATTAACATACACACAATATGCTTCAGTTTTCATCTACCAGTTTCACTCACAAAGTACTGTTCAACTTGTGTCTATAGTACAGGATACCAGTAGACAATATCCATGCAGTGGGGCTGAACTCTTAATGTGGTTCTGAAGTGAACATCTTGACCACACAGCATATCTGTGCCTAAATGTAGTAAATCACTGGTAAGGACATGTAGCTATAGGCCAAAGAATACAAGCGACAAAGTTCAACAAGTTCACATTGTGTGCAGGAGAGAGTGATGACTTAAGCAAAAGAACATATTTGCATTAATATATAGGTGAATGTCAATTAAAGTTCTGTTAAGATTGTGTGGAGGTCACTAGGAAGTCAAGTAAGGTGTTCATAGTGGCACAGAAGTAGGAATTAAATGGGGAAGTATTATCTTCTGAAGTACCAGGATTTGCATGACAGTCACACACTGTTTAATGAAAACATTTTAGCAATATCTAACCTTGAAATCAATAGCTGCCCTTGTTTAGTTGAGATGATATGATTGTAGATTTTTTCTGTGATACAGGTCAGACTATAGATGTTACTGAATGTGTTTGTTAGGGTAAATGATTAGGATTTGGGATCAGAAATTATGTTGGAAAGGGATAACAATTTTTATTTGTCACACTCATCAGCAATACGTTGCAGATGTTTATCAGAATGCTGTTCAAGTGATAGTTCTTCAAATGCTTCAGCTGAGGCCCTGACCATCTTCAGTTCAGTCACAATGAACATATGAATGTCAATGCCAGTAATGAAGTGGCATATCTGCATCCTCATCAATCACATCTAGAAGGTACCCCAGCATGTTCTTCAAATGCAGAATAACATCCATATCTGTTCTTCAGAAGCTTTGCTGTTGATTTGACTCTTTAGAGAATAAAAGAAGTAAAGAATAACAGACAACATGCTGTCATAAAGTTTACGAACTCTGAAGCAATTAAGATCTTGAAAGCATATGGAATCCTGCCAAGCATTCATTGAACCAGTGAGGGCATGAGCACCAACAGCGTAGCACAAGTGATCTCAGTGCATTATGAAATCATGGTGTTTGAGCTGTGACACATTGGTACTCATTGTTTTCATCAGAGATCTGCACTGTACTCTCCAGCAACAGCTGGTGACTATGAGGAGCTGGATTTTAAGAAAGTTCAGAAGAATAGGTTCAGTAGTACTGACTGATCTAGACTTACAGATAACACCACTTTGCTCTTGAATATTACCACAGATACCGAGCGAGATCGTTGCCAGTGCCCGTGAACTGGCTCTTGTGCTGGGCCGTCGTAGGATTTTCAAGCAAGATCATTGCCGGTGCCCCTGGACTGGCTCATGTGCGGGCGACACATGAAATCTTTCGAGCGAGATTGTTGCCAGTGTCCCTGAACTGGCTCTTGTGTGGGACCGTTGTAGGATTTTCGAGCGAGATCGTTGCCGGTGCCCCTGGACTGGCTCATGTGCGGGCGACACATGAAATCTTTCGAGCGAGATTGTTGCCAGTGTCCCTGAACTGGCTCTTGTGTGGGACCGTTGTAGGATTTTCGAGCGAGATCGTTGCCGGTGCCCCTGGACTGGCTCATGTGCGGGCGACACATGAAATCTTTCGAGCGAGATTGTTGCTAGTGTCCCTGAACTGGCTCTTGTGTGGGACCGTTGTAGGATTTTCGAGCGAGATCGTTGCCGGTGCCCCTGGACTGGCTCATGTGCGGGCGACACATGAAATCTTTCGAGCGAGATCGTTGCCAGTGCCCCTGAACTGGTTCTTATGCGGGGCCGCTGTAGGATTTTCGAGCGAGATCGTTGCCGGTGCCCCTGGACTGGCTCATGTGCGGGCGACACATGAAATCTTTCGAGCGAGATCGTTGCCAGTGCTCCTGAACTGGCTCTTGTGCGGGGCCGTCATAGGATTTTCGAGCGAGATCATTGCCAGTGCCCCTGGACTGGCTTTTGTGTGGGTGACACAAGAAATTTTTTGAGCGAGACCGTTGCCAGTACCCCCTGGACTGACTCTTGTGCGGGGCCGTCGTAGGATTTTCGAGCAAGATCGTTGCCAGTGCCCCTGGACTGGCTCTTGTGCGGGTGACACATGAAATGCACCATTTGAGCGTGACCGTTGCCAGTGCCACCTGGCTGGCCTTCGTGGGATTTTCGAGCGAGATCGTTGCCAGTGCCCCTGGACTGGCTCTTGTGCTAGTGGCACATGAAATGCACCATTTTGAGCGTGGCCGTTACCAGTACCTCCTGACTGGCTCCCGTAGGATTTTCGAGCAAGATCGTTGCCAGTGCCCCTGGACTGGCTTGTGCGGGTGGCACATAAAAGACACCATTTCGAGCGTGGCCGTTTTTGTGCGGGTGACACGTAGAAGCATCCACTACACTCTCTGAGTGGTTGGCGTTAGGAAGGGCATCCAGCTGTAGAAACTCTTCCAAATCAGATTGGAGCCTGGTGTAGCCATCTGGTTTCACCAGTCCTCAGTCAAATCGTCCAACCCATGCTAGCATGGAAAGCGGACGTTAAACGACAACGACGACGACTTAGACCATTCTGTTAAGAGAAGAAACCAAGTTGAACCAAAGAAGACACTCAAATGAGTTTCAAGTTTCTCAGATCATTCATGGTATGCTTGGAAAGGGACATCAAAGCTGATAGAAGCCTTACATGCAAAGTGTACAATTACTCCAGCAACACCTTTTAAAGATGTTAAAACTTGAAAACTTATAAGACCTCTTAGACTGCCCAGTACCCTACAAGACCAAAGGGTTCTTGCTACTCTACAATGTCACTAACTGTTCAATGTAAGAAAAACAAGGAGTGAACAGGAAACCAATGACGGAAGAATCAGAGTGGGTGAGTGAAGGGAACAAGAGTACAACAGAAGAAACAACAATTAGGGAGAGTGGTGGATGAGGAAATAAATAGAGAAAGATAGTAAAAATATGGAACAATAGTAGAGAAACTAGTAGCATTTACATGTTTACTGGAGAGAGAGATCAAGTGATGAATAGTAATAAAGATGGGCAATAGTAAGAGAGTGATGTATGTCAGTATTGAGAGGCCTGGCAGAGAGGAAGTCATGGTTGTCAGAAGAGAAAGGGTGATAGTAGACTGTATTGAATATAAATAGATCTGACACAATCTCTGAGTATATATATATATATATATATATATATATATATATATATATAAAGTATCTTGATGAGAGAGAGATAATGGTAGCTGAAATATTGAATATGGTTGGGTCCACTGCCATGCCATATTATACAAGTGGTGGTATAGTGTATAAGAGAAATCAACTGCCATCACTAGGTAGTTAGCCAAAATAGTGCATTGAATACAAGAGGTAAATGATAAGCATACAAGTGAAAAAAAATGAGAGGGTATCAAAAGAAGTGTACATCACACCAAAACATAAAAGATATATAATGGGCAAGAGAACCAAATACACCTATATATCCTATTGCCAACCTACAGCATTACCACCATATTAACAATTGTTTAACTATACTTGCACAGGTGAGTAGATCTTCAGCACTGCACTTCATGTTACAAATAATTGCAGTCATCTGTCATCTCTGAACCATGCAGGCCGAAACGACTGGGAGGTGGACGTGCTAGCCCAACATGAACACCGACACCTGCCTCATGGCTCCCGCACTGACCTGTTTGACGACGCACAGGCGTGAAACCAGACAGGCAAAGACAGCACAGGGTGGCCAATGTGGCGGCAATGCACGCAGAGCTTCGCGGCCCCACCGCACATGCACTGGCAAATAGGGCCGAACAGACAACTCAAGCAGACGCACACGAGGCACCGTCGCCCCGAACGTACTGGAGCATGTTTTTGAGTGCTTAATGAGGGCGAGTTCAGAATCTTTCATGATCAACCTGTGTTCAAAAGTTTGTCATAAGTGACACAAAGTGTGGTTGCTAGCCCTGTTGAAGCCATACATTACTTCTTTCATTCTCAGTTAGCTGCTCAACAAACTGATCAATTATCTCACAATAATGTTCCAAATTCAAGGTTTCTTGGGAAAAAAAAGAGAAAAAAATCGGTCCTCCTATTCTTCACCTGCTGATAGCCATCCATACACCAATCTTCACTGCATGTAAGGGTGATTCAACAAATTCGTGAGGATTGAGAGCACTCCAGATGCGAGTATTTTGCGAATTTAGGTATACCAATAGGTGAATCCAAGCCTTGTCACTGAAGAAGGTTGTCATCCATGTTTTCTTGAAACCATTTGCAGTAATCCAATCTTTTGGTAAAATCAGCAAGAACAAGTTCATGTAAAGAAGACACGTGGTATGGGTACAATTTCAGCAATTTGCAAAGAGCAATATGGCAGCTACCAACAGATAATCCAGTTTCATGAGACAAACGTTGCATAGATTTTCTGGGAGTGCAAAGAATTCATTGACGGATATCTTCCACAACATCATCAGAAAGGCGGGTACATAGATGAACGTGTTTCTTGTTTTCAACTGAACCCGTCTTCCTAAACTCTTTAATAAGAACATTAATCGCCTGCTTTGTTGGCGGAGGAATATTTGGATATTCGCTCTTAAAATCAGTAACTGATAAATTGTCAAAGGAGTAAATCCATCACCTACTGATAAAAAGGCCTGATCTGAAATAAGATTCCACAATAAATGAACGCTGCTGCACTGATAACACCATTATGACTCCAGAAGAAATCTTGAGGGAATGTAGTGAGTAGGTGCAGGTAGAGGGAGGAGGTGTATTTATAATAATTATACAGAAATTATATACATGCATTTATGTACATATACAAGCACATAATCATGTAAACATAAATACATCATCTGCATCTCTGCCAAAATGTTATCTTTAAGACAATGAGATCATCATCATCATTTAGTGTCAATTTTCCATGCAAGCATGGATTAAGAGGCTTGACTGGAACTGGTAAGCCAGAGAGCTGTACCAGGTTCCAGTCTGATTTCGGCTTGGTTTCTATACTGGACACCCTTCCTAATGCCAGCCACTCCAAGAATGTAGTGGGTCCCTTTTACAGGTCATCAACACTAGCTACAACTACGGTTTCACTTCTTAAGCTCAGCAAATTGCCAAAGATCTCGATCACTTATCATTGCCTCCATGAGACCTAACATTTGAATATCATACTTCACCACCTCATCCCATTCTTCCTAGGTTCCGACCACAGTTAGAGATCAGCACTTCTTTACACAACTGTGCTCATCCTTGCTCATACACATCACATGACTATACCAGCATGGTTATCTCTTTTGCACAACACATCTGCTTCTTATGCATGCTTTGCTGCCATATAGCATGGCCGTTCACACACAGGCATCATACACCCTGCCTACTACTTACACATCATATTATTCATATATATATATATATATATATATATATATATATGTGGCTGTGTGGTAAGTAGCTTGCTTACCAACCACATGGTTCCGGGTTCAGTCCCACTGCGTGGCACCTTGGGCAAGTGTCTTCTACTATAGCCTTGGGCCGACCAAAGCCTTGTGAGTGGATTTGGTAGACAGAAACAGAAAGAAGCCCATCGTATATATGTATATATATATATATATATATATATGTGTGTGTGTGTGTGTATGTGTGTCTATATGTTTGTGTGTCTGTCTTTGTCCCCCCAGCATCGCTTGACAACCGATGGTGGTGTGTTTACGTCCCCGTATATATGCTGTTCAGCAAAAGAGACCGATAGAATAAGTACCAGGCTTCCAAAGAATAAATCCTGGGGTCGATTTGCTTGACTAAAAAAGGCGGTGCTCCAGCATGGCCACAGTCAAATGACTGAAACAAGTAAAAGAGTAATATATATATTTCATAGTTTCAAAACCACTGTAATCACAGGTCTTTGTTTCTATCATATAAACATCCTTGAATTTTTATGAAATTTTCAGCAATTACAAAAAATATTTCTTCAGACTTTTATTTTTGACTCCCCATTACTGTGTATGTAACTAACTGTTTGTAGACATATGAAAATACATAGACACACATGTATATCTATAAACTATGGTATATGTGTATATATGAACATACACAAACACGCTGAAACAAAAGAGTAAAAGAGAGTACATAAATACATATAATATATACATATACACAAACATAGACCTATATTTGTGATGTATATATATTCCTATATGTAATTATGGTTGTATGATGTATACACTGTAACTTTTAATGGCATATTTTCATAGAAAAATTTTTGGATTTGCTTTGAACATCAAACCTAAATCTGAATAAAAAAAAATTCTTTTTTTGGAAAATTCTCTGCTAAGATTTTTGTCAAAAGGTTACAAAAAAATAATTTTATAATTATTGAATATATACAACTTCAGTTATTTAGTACAGGTATTTTGCTCTTAAATTTAAAAAAAAAAAAGATCTTTTATAAAGAGAAATAAAAAAATCCAGACTTGTCTAAAAAAAATGTATAATAAACAGATACAGAGATGGAGTGAGCCCGATCTTCTACAGTTGATTGTACACTTCAAAACAGATGAGAAGAAATTGCAAAACATTTTTGTCAGCATCATAAAATCCTATGTTCAAAATACATAATTTAGGAGAGAAAAAAAGCTGGTTTTTGCACTTTAAAATAAAAAGGTGGTGTGAGATAGGATATTAGAATTCAAAAAGAAAAAAGTTTCAAAATTTTTTTCTTTTCCCTCCGAAATGAAAAAAAAAAAAAAAATTATAATGGGAGTTGCTTAGGAAACTGATTTTATATACCCCAACTAAATTCACATTCAGGGTGTGTAATTTGTTTAATACCATGCATTGTTCATCACTGTTGGCTTAATCCAAATTGTTTGAATATATAATAATAGTTTTGCTACAGCCACTGATTTCTAAAATCATGAAGTCAGATATTTTTTTTAACAGTGTCTAGAAATTTTATCTAAGACTGCATGAATTTTTTCAGGTGTTTTAATTTTATCAGATCTTTCTAGTAGATATATCTTCTCTGAATATGTAATGATTTTATTAAGTTCTATGGAGAGAAATATGCTGGAAAAATCATGAGATGCTTTATACTCCACTTGGATTTTTTTAGATACATAGGTAAGCACATACATACATACATAGGCAACATATACAATTGACAGAGTACAATGCTAGAAACATTGGAAAAGACAAAAAAACTAGAGTTAACCATTGTAAGTGTCTACAGGTCATCATCATCATTCTACATGCCACTTTCTACATTGGCATGGATTGAACAGTTTGACAGGATCCAACAGGTCAGAGGACCACATAAGTTTTGGCATGGCTATTATGACTGGATGCCTTTGCTAATAATGCTAACCACTTTACATAGCACTGGATGCAATCTTTTATAGCACCAGCACAATACAAGTTGCCTTACCATCAGTTAGACTACAGAACTCTCTTAAGCTTTGTACTGTCACTGCTTCATTTGATTTACTAACTACTCACAGATAATATGGCACTTGCACTGGACCTTTCAAGGCAAAAGAGAGCCTCATGATGGATAGCATAAATTTATTGCTTTTTAGAAGATTGTCTTTAATCCTGTTTCAGTCATTAGGCTGCAGCCATGCTGGGGCACTGCTTTGAAGAGTTTCATCATCATCATCATCATCATCATCGTTTAACGTCCGCCTTCCATGCTAGCATGGGTTGGACGATTTGACTGAGGACTGGTGAAACCGGATGGCAACACCAGGCTCCAATCTAATTTGGCAGAGTTTCTACAGCTGGATGCCCTTCCTAACGCCAACCACTCCGAGAGTGTAGTGGGTGCTTTTACGTGTCACCCGCACGAAAACGGCCACGAAAACACCCTACAAAGGCCAGTCAGGCGGTATATATATATATATATATATATATATATATGTCTGTACAGCCAAATAAATTGACTCTAGTACTAATTTAAGTCTGGTACTTATTTTCTGCTGTTTTACTTTGCTGAACAGCAAAGCAAAGTGGATATAAACTAACAGCAGTTGCTAAGCAATGGTGATGGTTGGGATAAACACATTCTTTAACTTTATTCTCTTACACGTTTCAATCATTTGACTGCGGCCATGCTGAAACATCATCTTAAAGGGATTTGGCTGAAGAAATTGACTCCAGGACTTTGTAAGCCTAGTTCTTATTTTATCAGCCTCTTTTGCCGAACTACTAAGTTATGGGGGATATAAAAACACCACTAGCCCAAGGTGCCACGCAGTGGGATTGAACCCCGAACCTTGTGGTTAGGAAGCAAGCTTCTTACCACACATGGGCTTCTACACAATTCTGATCTGCCACAGTCCCTCACAAGGCACTGGTCAGCCCAGGGCTCTAGTAGCAGACATTTGCCAAAAATGTTTGTGCAGTGGGAATGCACATAGATGCAAAGTGTGTGGCTTAACAACACAACCATGCTTACGACTATGGTAGTAAAGAGAAAACCAGAAGGAATACTGATAGGAGTAATGAAGGAAAGAAGGCAGAGGAAGAAAAAAAAAGAAACAAACTCTTTTTAAAAGAAATTCTTTTCCAATTTATTTTCCTGAATTACAAGATAAATGTACAGGAAAAACTAAAACCCATAAATAGAAAAAAATAATGCTCAGTAAAAATGCTAACAATGAATGGACAGATATTCAACATAAGCACACCAATTATCCAGCTGTAATTCTTTTTACATTTTTCTCAACAATTTCTTTGGTTTTCTAAGTTTTCAACATGAAAGACTATGATTCTGAAAAAAAAAAATTTTTTTTGTAATTTGTATTTTTGCTCCCCACTTAATTTTTGAATCTTTTCTTCAAATTTTCTTTTTCTATTTCCAATAGAAAAAAAAAAAAAAGTACACACCAAAGATCACCACAATTCTGCAATAAGAAGGGTTTTCTACCCTCAAAAATTCAGAGACAAAGTGCAAATGAGGATGCTAACTACACACTCCTAAGTTGGGCAAAGGTTTTTCAAAGGAAAAACAGTTGGCAACATTGCAAAACAGATTTGGTGATTGTCTTTCATGACAACACTGAGAAAAGAGGATTCTTTTAGTAAGTACCAAACTGAACTTCTGAGATATTGGAAGCCACTATCATTTTTCTTTTACTTGTTTCAGTCATTGGACTGTGGCCAAGCCGGGGCACTGTTTGGTCAAACAAATAAACACCAATTCATATTTATTTTTTAGGCCTAGTACTTGTTCTATTTGGTCTCTTTCATTGGACCACTAACTTCTGAGGACGTAAACAAACTAATACTAGTTGTCAAATAGTGGCGAGGCACAAGAGCATATTTATGGCAGGCTTCTACACAGTTTCTATTTACTAAATCACATTGGTTAGCCCAAGGATATAGTTGAAGATACTTGCCCATGATAATGTGAAGTGGGACTAAACCTGAAGCAAGGTTGCAAAGTGAGCTTCGTTTTGGGTGTATATCAAAAGATGGATTAAATACGTGACTCAAGCAGTGAGATGAGATGATCCATGTACAAGTGATGTATAGAGTCACATAGCATGTCCAGCAAAATGTGACAAAATGATGTCAAATTTTTTTTTTTTTTAAATATTATTTGGTTCTGGTTGCACACAAACATGGAAAAGAAAAGAAAAAAAAGAAAACCAAAAACAAAAGAAAAAATGAGGAATGGCAAAAATATTTTTAATTAAATTTTTTTAAATTCCTAGGATTGTAATCCATGTTGAAAACACAGTTAAAAAAAAAAATTCATAAAACTATTACAGCGGGTTAAATGGCATACTGAATCCGAAACAATGCCGCTGAATGTTATTATATACATATTCTTAGATTCAGATCCAGAAGTCGACAACTACCGGAAACAGCCGAACATGGTCAACATTCACATACGAAGCAAAGCGGGAAGATTTCATATGAAATAGCACTCCAGACATCATAAGTAATCATTTTTAACGTTGGAAAGCTTTTACAACTTTATGGAGAAGGGAGAAAGTACATGACTGGCTCTCTATTTCAATGACCCCATTTTGCAATGAAACAAAACAAAAACAAACGTATGGTCGGAGGTTATAGCGCAGCATAATGAAGATGTAGAAAAAAAGTAAAAAGCCCAAGTAAAAGTTAAAAAAACATCCGATAAACAGATAAAAAAGAGCGGGAGTGGAGTTAATTGGTGTAGAGAGAGAGATAGAGAAAGAGTGAGACAGCATTAAATATGTTACTTACTTCCTGTTGGAACGAATTGTTTACAAGTCGCCAATGACAATGTTATTGACGCAGACAATGAAGCAGACGACAGATAGTATTTTCCTACTTTAACTTCATCGCTAAATGTTTACAAAATTTGTTTTCCTTAAAGATAAATTAACGTCTACGAGTCACGGTAAGGTAAAATGTCTGACCGGAAGAAGAATTATTGCGCATGTGCGAAATGGAAACGAGGTTGCAACTCGATTTCGTTGACATACAGGAGAAATATTATAATAATGATTGTTTATATATTTTCTAAGCAGAAATAAGATATAAACTAATAACTAAAGTCACAGATAAACTACCGGAAGTATTTATTCAAAAGGAAAATGAGGCTCAATGTAGAAAAAGCAAACCTCTTGAGAAAATGAGAGTATAAATATCGACCTATTTTTCTTAAACCAACAACAGCCTCTGCCTGATTGAGAAGTCGTTAGTTTCCCTGTCTTCTACTGTATTTCTACGCTGTAACCTACCCTTTCACCAAGATCAGGACTCTTAACTGGATACGACACAAATGAATAAAACATACGACACACACAACCAAGACACGTCACTCAAAATGTCAATGTATATATTTTCGAAAGGAACATCAAAAATGAAATGCCTCTAAGCATCACATGGTTTCAGCGTTTTTATTTAGTATATTTGTAAGAAATTAAATATGAATTAATTTCATAATTTATATTTCATTACAGAATATCTCCATCTAAATTTGATTGGACCTTTATTGGAAACACATCTCGTGTTTCAAAGAGCCTTTGAGTAATAATTCATTAGGGAGCATGGCAAACTTCAAGCATGAACCAAGAAGGAACATCTACATAGTCTTTTGACCTGTCAAATACAGGAGCCAATTCCCTCTCAAATCACACCCTAGCATTTGAAAAGAAAAAAAAAATGCATATAAGAAAAATGTACAATGGAAATGGAACAGTTATGTCTTATCATGGCTCTGCTGGATCACCATCTTCAGAATAAACAGTAAAAACCAAGAGCTAGACTTCACAATAAAACATTCATGACCATTACTACCAAGCATTGTACAACTTACCAAAACGAGAGGTTATGAAAGCATCAAAGAAATGCAAATATTCAGACATTTATTGATGTTCAGTATTTTTACGCAATGACTGTTTATTTACTTAATCTTGCTAACATCAAGCAACATGAAATAAGAAATTGAAAATACAAACAAGTTTAGTCATCTGAATTAGAAGCTAAACTCCAATTTTGGGGTATAAATGTAAGAATAGAATTCATAAAAGATGATAGATTGATCTTTACACTAACTTAAATGCTGGTAATACAAAACCTTGCAAATCACAAGAAAATAAAGTGCTGCCTGCTACTATTACTTTCATTTAAATGTACTGTGATCAATGAATGACTTTGAGGGCCATCTGAAGAAACTGTAAGAATAAAGCAATAGAAAGCTTCTCAATATAAAATTGGTACTGGAGACAAGATTATTGCTGCATGATTTCAAGCTCAATCTCACAGCACAGCATCTTGGGCAAATGCCAGCTTTAGACTGGCCAATGCTTTATAAGAGGAATTCAGCAGATGAAAACAGTAGAGAAGTCTGTCATACATACATGTACACTAGGTATTTGTGAACACAAGTTTTAGATAACAATGTTATGTGACATATGCTGAAACTTTAACTTTCTTATTTCTCTTTCAGACACATCAACAGCAAGACTATAACACATTCCAGTCTGAAACAGGAAATGAAAAGGCATGTTGTGCTTGTAGTTCTTGCCGCTAACCACAGTGCCTGGAGGTCATAAGCTTCTTGAACATAGATGTGTCTTTCATATACAAGATCTGGAAAAAGTTGGAGTTCTCTGGTAAGGATGTGTCATCTGTGGCCAAGAGGAAAATGCATATTCTGCTGCAGGACATCATCTATGACATCAACTATGACATCAACAACAGCAAGCCAAATTTGGTGAGGACCACAGTCAAGGAGCTCACTATCAGTTTGGTGCACAAAGATATCAGGCATAAGTCCAGTATAATGAGGAAGGGCAGGTCATGTCTAGTAAGACCAAAGAGAACAATGTGATCCAGTGAAACTGCTTGTGAATAAGCTTAAGCACTTCAAGAATCCCATTATGTTACGGTTTCTTTACTGATGAAAAGGATTTTGATGAGGACCAAAAGGTGAACAAGAATGACAACCAAAAGAATAGGTCTAGGAATGGTTGCATATTTCCCAGCAAAACTCGTTTCCTCTCACATGATCTTTGCAACTCTGGATTGGCTGGTCAAGAATTTTTATGATCATGTGATTCTAAACACGTACTATAATAGTTCAATACATGTCTTCAACTGCTAATTAGATCACCTACTTTATGTCACTTCTAGGTTTTTTGGCTAAGATTAAAGTTTTGTATTTAAGAGATGAGGAATTATGTACATTATTAACATTAGACAGATATTTGTACTCATCTTGTTAGTTGTTAAACATGTTTCGGCTGATATACCCTCCAGCCTTCATCAGTTGTCTTGAGGAAATTTTGAACCTAGGTTCTCATTCCTAAGGTATTTTTCGATGTTATTATTATTATTATTATTATTCAGATCACTGCCCAGAATCTTGGGGTTAGTAGCCTGTGCTCTTAACTACTACACCATATGTCTGTGGGTATATGGCATAGTGGTTAAGTGCGTGGGCTACTAACCCCAAAAAATACCTTAGGAATGAGAACCCAGGTTCGAAATTTCCCCAAGACACCTGGTGAAGGCTGGAGGGTATATCAACTGAAATGTTGTGTTAACAACAAACGAGATGAGGACAAAAATCCGTTAAATTTAAATAATGTAAGATTAAAGTGTTTGAACAAGTATATTGCAAAAATCATGAACTCCTTTGGACAGATTTCTAAACATTTGAATGAATCTGTTTCACATGTTTTCTAACTGATAACTGCTCCTATTTAAGTGCCTCGTACAAGGTTTAATTCTTCTGTCAGCTTGACTGTGGCTCTTTTGTGTGTCCATAGTTGATATTTGATGCATCTTAAAGAATTCATATCTATTCCTCTACATAGTGTGCTTGGCCACTTCCCCAAAACAATAGAGTTCTGTCTTTTATGTTTATGAGAAATTTTGTCTTTGCTAAATTTACTTTAAAGCTTCTGAATTCTAGATTTTGCTTTCAGGTGTAGAATTTTTTTCTCACCATCATCATCTTATAAGAGCTAATACATCAGCACACTAGAATTCCCACAGGAAACCATTCATCAACTCAGCAGAGAGTTGATAATTGAGTTCTGATGGACATCAATCTGTTAACTTCTGCACTGAACATTTAGTTAATTGACACTTTGCTAACAGTATCACTCTACATGCTTTACATAGCCTTCACAAACCATTTAGCTATCACAAGTTTTTTAGTGACCACCAGAGTACAGAGTCATTGATATCTTGTCCTGGAACAAAACCACACTGCATCTCATCTAGGCTAATTTTCTTTTTAATCAGGAGCACTTCCATTAATTTCATAACTTTTCTATAGTTTCTTCTTTCTAATGCTTTACTCTTGTAGCAATTCATGATACATAGGTTCTGATATTTTCTTGGAATGCTTGAATGACAAACATATAATTCACTTGAAGCCAAATGGTTTCACCATCTCACTATCTCCATATCTTTGCCTGTCAAAGCACTGCTTGGTATTCTGTTTATACTGGACATAAATGACATGACTACTCCATAAGTGGTGTAAAGCCATTTGGCCCCCTGCCCAGCAATCTCCCAGATGTAGTAACCTTGAGGGTTCAGATCAGGAGAACTATTATATGTGAAGAAATGAAGCAAGTAAGCAGTGAGGGATGTGTAATGTTTACACGCACTAACTATGGAGCATAAATGAGATGAAAGAAAAACTGAAAATAAAAGGCATTGGATGGAAGACTGCTCTAGTATGAGCATTTGATGTTTATGTCAGCTGTGTAAAGAAATGTCAAGCTCTCCAAGTGGGTGGAACCAGTTGAAGGGGTTCTAGTTGTTTTCTGAACTATTTCTACCTGTTTTTTGTTCTGGCTGTTATGTTTTCAGTACGCTGTCCTCAACTGCTTATTAGATACTGAAAGAAGTGATGAAAACTTATCTTAAGAAGCTGTGTCTTACAAAGGAGGTGATAAATGTCTGTGATAGATGACACATTGTACAAGAGAAGACCTATTCAATTGAGATCACTATTATTTTACATGTACTTTTCACACTAGGATAAGTCAGTTCTTCTTTGGAGTCCTTGCCTTCCTCGCAAGATCAAAGGACATTTCATCCATATGTTTTATTTTGGCAAGGTTTTTATAGCTGGATGCTGTCCCTAAAACCAACTACTTTACAGAGTGTACTGGGTACATTTCATCATGGCACCGGCAATAGAGATATTATGTCTTCAACAAGACAAAAGTAAAGTGTTCTCACACCTACAATGCCTCCACTAGTTTGCCAAGTACTTAATATATTGAGCACATTTTATCATGGCACTAGCACTACTAACATTGCTTTGTACTTTACAAGACAAAAAGGGATCCTTAATGATAGATGTTGTCTCTATTCCTTTAGGGTGTTGCCAATAGAATGGATAGAAAAGAGTGATTGCAGAAGATGAACTAGGGTGAGAAAGAATGAAGGAAACAATGTAATTTGGGTGATACCATGAAAGAGGAGAGAGAAAAGGGAGAGACAGTGTTAGTGAACTAATAATGAGATTTAGTAAAAGCAGAGTAGTTGTAATGGCATAGGGTAATGGAACAGAGACACTAATAGCAGCTGTTTCTGACAATAGAGAGTGATAGAAATGATATCAAGAGAGTGTGATTGATGTAAATAATAAGTGACCAGAGGACGAGAAGCAGTTAGTAGTATAGAAGTGGTAAAGTTAGTTGCTTAGAAAGAGCATGAGTAGTGGATGGCAAAGGTGGTGATAGAGAGTGTTGGACGTCAATAAAAGAATTACCTGAAGGAGAGGAAGTGACCACAAGCAGCACAAGATGGTAAAAGGAGAAGTGTATGAAAGACCAAATGATCTGGTGCGAATCTACACAAGCAAAAATGAATGCATGTTTAATGCACTTTGCAATTTGCATGTTGAAGAATTCAAAGAGTAGCATACTTGTATAAAATCATGTTTGAAACTGCAAAAACCTTTTATGGAAACTTTCCTTGTGTTGCAGCAACCCTACAGGGAGGATTGTCTGAATTCTAAACAATGCCATAAGTGGGTTTCAAATCAAGAACATCCATTAGAAATGGTTAGAAATCTAGATGATATTTCTTCCAAAACAAAATATGATGATCACATTACCAAAGAACAAGCAAATCTGTGAAAACTCTTTCCTGACACCCCATTAAGTTTCCCAAATAACAATGCAAATGTAATCATTTGTATCATAAATTTAAAAGAAAAATTGAAAATACTGCATGTTCCAAAAAAATTTGAGCCACATCAGCTGATAGAAAAAACAAAAAAATAGAAGAATGGGGATACAATCAGGAGCTTTTTAATTAATTAAATGCTGATGCAAACTTTCTGAAGAGTGTTTTTAACAAGTGACAAAATGTGAATGCATAGCTACAATGTTGAAACAAATATTGTCACAATGGTATGGACCATCATGTCTCTGACTAAAACAAAGAACATCATTGGTCATATTTTCCTGGACTACATGGTTGGCTGACTATGAGTGATCAACACATGACTTTCTTAGAACCAAAAACTTTAAGATTTGATAGTCTTTTTTCTAGTGGAAGGGAGTTGTTCATTGTGTGTTTGGTCAGATAATCAATAATTCCAATGGTCTGAGGCAATAGGCAAACAGAGTGCTCCCCCACCACAACTGCTCAAGCATCACTACCTGTCATAGAATTTTTGGTAAAGCTCATGATTACTCTCGCCCTCCAGCAAGAAGATTTACTCTTCAGATAAAGTCCCTTTTCCCAGTTTTATTTCCAAAGTTGAAGTCCTTCATAAAAGGTAGCAATTCTTCTTTTGTCACTTGTTGAGTCTAGAAGGAAAAGCAGAGCCCATGACTTTTGAGGCCCTCTGAGACTAGTGAAATTGATGTCCTTAATGTTCAGGTTAAACTGTTGCAGGGCAATACCTACCAAAAAACTATGAGCATGTAGAAGATTCCAGAAGGCTTATGTTCTGAGGTTGAAGGATTGTGATCAGTGATTAATGTGAGAAAAAGGCTGGTTAGATGTACAAAGGGTGCCAAGAGGCGGGGAGACAAGTGGGACAGTGGTACCTGAGTAGCAGAGGTAAGATTCCGGCCAGCTCTGAAGAACAGAGACCATTATAGTTGTGAGAGGATAGAGAAGAAACAACATGCCTGTGGACCAAAGGCTGGAGTGTATCTATTCGCCAAGGAATGTCAATCAGCTGTGTCCAGGTATGATCCAGGATGTTAGTGTTTGTAGCAGCACCATACCAATTTTGGGAGCAGTATACTGTTGTGGGAATCACTTAAGCCTTGGAGAGTAACATATGTGGTTGGGGGCTAAAGAGAAGGGCTAGTTCTTGGGATGCTGTCCTAACTTATGCTATGGATATGCTTTTTGACAGGAATGATCCTCAGATATAGTGAGGCCTAACACTTGGGGAGATTGAGAAGGCTCAAGTTGTGTGCCACTCATAATTTAGAGAGATTATAGTGTTGTGGTATAGTCTTCATGAGTAGTGCTCAAGTTCTTTTTTGTGCTAATAGAGGAGGATGCGTGCAAGGTTTCCTTTAATTGAATCAATGCAGATTTGGAGTGCGGTGTCTCGGTTGCATTGTGAATTTTGCATAATTCGAGAAGATTGAGGACTGAAGGGTCATGTCATCTGCATGTAATTAGGCATTGTTACATGTAGTGCTAAGCAGGTTATTGATGAACAGAAGAAAGTGGGAGATAGAGCAGAACCCTGGAGAACACTAAGGGCAGAAAGAATATGGTCAACACATACTGCAATGGTATGATCTGATAGGAAGCTACCAATCCAAGAGATGAGAGATGAGTTGACCTCTGGGAAGGAAAAAGTTTTCAGGTGGCGATCCAGTCAAAAGCTCAATTAATGTTGAGAACAACATTACTTTAACATGTTGACTCTGAAATGTGTTCTAAAACTGAAACATGTTCTCACGGTGGTGCACCAGCATGACCGCAGCCACTTGGCTGAAACACATAAATAAAAAAAATAAATAAATGTTAGGGGTGATGTACTAACAGTAGATGGAACTATTTTGAAATAGACAAGTTTGATTAAATTGTAAATATTAGGTCATCAAGTGTGAAATTTGTAGTAAGGTATATGGTAAACTTTGACAGCTGCTCATTTTGCACCATTATTATATTCTGACAATCTTTAATTTTTGTTAGAAAGCTGACACATCTGTTTCTGTATTGTAACTCATTTTGCACTTTAAAGTATTTATAAATCGTTTTTTGCTATTTTTGTTTAGAGATGGATAAGTCAGAAATTCATATAGTTTTGAAATATGAGTTCTTTCTTGGAAATACAGCACACAGACAGCTCAGAATATTAATGGACTATTTCATTCTAATGTTATTACACAGCAGACAGTATCAAATCGGTTTGCAAAATTTTGTTCTGGTAACTTCGACCTCACAAATGAGCAACGCGATCAACCAGAAACAAAAGTGGATAATGATGAACTGAAAGCCACTGTCAAGTCAGATCCATCTCAAAGTGCCTGTGAATTATTGTTGTTGTTTGGTGTTAGCAAGCAAACAATATTGACTCACCTAGTTCAAATTGGTAAAGTGAAAAGGTTGGATAAGTGGGTTCCACATGAACTCAATGAAAATCAGAAACAGCAACATTTTGAAGCTTGCATTATGCTACTTTCTTGTCACAAAAATGAATCATTTATTTTTGAATATAATTGTAACATGGGACAACAAATGGATCCAATACAACTGTAAACATTCAGTACAATGGTTGGACAAAGACGAGGCATCAAAACACAGTCCAAAATACAAAATTCATCAAAAGAAGCTGATAGTGTGTGTTTGGTGGTCTGGTGTAGGTGCGATCCATTATGATTTCATTAAACCTGGCTCATCAATCACAGCCAAAGTATACTGCAGCCAACTGGGCCAAATGATACAGAGAGCCACCAAAACAGTCCAAAATGCAAAATTCATCAAAAGAAGCTGATGGTGTGTATTTGGTGGTTTGGTGTAGGTGCAATCCATTATAATTTCATTAAACCTGGCTCATCAATCACTTTACAGAGTGTGCTGGGTGCTTTTTACATGTCACTGGCACAAGTGCATTTTACATGGCACCAGCACCTGTGAAGGACAAGCCTGTATGGATGACAGTGATGTTACTTAGCTTGACGTGTCTTCTCAAGTACAGCAAATCACAACTTCCAGTATCCTTGTCATTTCCTAAGGCCCAACATCTGAAGATCCTTTCTCACCATTTCGTCCCACATCTTCCTGGGTCTACCCCTTCCCCAGGTTGCCTCCACAAGTAGAGATCAGCACTTCATTAAGCAGGAGTCCTCATCCATATGCATCACATGACCAAATCAGTGCAGTCTTCTCTCTTGCACACATCTGATGTTTCTTGTAACTGGTTTTCCTCAATCTTTTTCGTTTGTACACACATTCATGTAAGCGTGTGCTTGTGTGTCTAAAATATTTCCCGGAAAAGACGGGACAAGATGTTACAAGGGTGAAACGTACGGAAAAATCAAAGCGCGGGGTGAGAAAAAATTGAAATTTTGAAATTAAGGACATTAAAAAAAAAAATGTTTTCTATTTATTAAGTAAAGAAAAAAATCAATGTAGATAAAATATCTTTTAAAAATTGGAATTCGGTAATTCGCTAAGGTAAATATATCCACATACTTATTGTCTAAGGTAAATATATACACTTATTTTAAATATATCCACATACTTATTTTCAGTTACGGCAAAATAAGATCCAGAAGTCGACGGCTTCCGGAGATACCCGAACAAGGTCATTTGAGTTTACGATGAGCAAAGTGGAAGGGTTTCGTAGGAAGTGATACAACATCGATGATATTAGGTTCAATAGTCAATAAAAAAAAAAACTTCCATCTCTATTTTGGAGAAAATTTTTTAAAATTCTTTTACGATTTATCAAATAAAGAAAAAAACACTTAATGCAGATAAAATAATTTTTAAAAATTGGAATTCGGTAATTCGCAAAGGTAAATATATCCAAATATTGTCTAACTTTCAGTTACTGCAAAATAAGATCCAGAAGTTGACGGCTTCCGGAGATACCCGAACAGGTCACATGAGTTTACGATGAGCAAAGTGGAAAGGTTTCGTAGGAAATGACACAACATCGACGATATTAGGTTCATTAGCCAATAAAAAAATTTCCATCTCTAATTTAGACACAAAAGATTGCTCACTTGTTTGGAACTTCGGTGATCAATTTATGTAAGGTTGCTGCTTTTGTTTTAATAATAAAAAAAGACACATATAGGTCAAAGGAGTAAACAAAAAAACAATCATTATAAACGTGAAGAAAATGTTATAAAAATAATCTGACAGAGATACGAAGAGACAGAGTTGAGCCAATTAGTAAATTCGAGAGAGTGGAGAAACGAAACATTACTTACTTCCTGTTGCCAATGGCTTGTTTATAAGATGACGTCGAGAACGTTGTTGATGCAGACGATCGAACAGACGGCAGATAATGTTTTCTTACTTTGACTCCATCACCGAATATATATATATATATATGTTTAATTTGTTTATATAGTTTGTTTATCTTGGACGTAAGTTACCGTACATATGTGTCAGAAGAGAAAATGTCTGACCGGAAGAGGAATTAAAGCGCATGTGTAAAATGAAAACGAGGCTGGTCATTGATTCGTTGAGTGACAAGGAAAATATTATAATGAGTAATTGTATATTTCCTGTGAAGAAATTACAGCAAACGTGTAGAAAACGCTATCTATTTTAAAGGACCGATAGAAAAAATACTTCCTAGAAAAAAAAGCCTAAGCGACCTATTTTTCTCTCTGTCAACAATGTTTATCTGATCGATCGGATTACATGTCATATCGCCACCAAAAGAAGGTCAACTCGAAAATATTCACATTGCATATGACACCAACGAATAAATCACAACAACGAGTATAATGTTTCAGCCACAATGTGGTGCCATTTAAACACCCCCTCAGAACAGTCGTTGATTGAGTTTAAGGCTCACGTGACTTCACTGGTTCATTTGCCCCCACTCCACCCCACCCCATTTTTTTTTCTTATTCTTACATACGCCTACATGTAAGTGGTATTGAAACAGAGTGTTATTTAAGATATTAAGAAGAATACTGAAGATTTCGTTTTGTCATGTTCCTATCAAGAGGCTCTAAGTAATAGTCAGGAAGTCACAGACACGTGACAAAAGTTAAAATGTGATGTTCATTACTATGATTATCTTATCCACTTTCCATGCTGGCATATATTGGATGTGTAATTTCTGCTCTACTACACTGGTCAGAAGACCCATTATTTTTGGCATGGTTTTTTACAGCTAGATGCCCTTCCTAACACCAATCACTTTACAGTGTTGTTAACAGAAAGGCATGTGGATGTAGAAAATCTACCTCAATGAGTTTCATGTGCCCCAAGCAAGCTTGGAGAAGTGGGTGATAAAACGACGATGATGATGATGATGTATGTGTATATGGACTGTGACTGCCAAAGACATGCATAAGCTTGAAAGAAATCAAGCTAGTATGCTTCGCTGGATGTGCAATGCAAGTGTGCATCAATGACAGAGTGTAAGCATCTTGAGAAAAAAGCTGGGCAAAAGAGGCATCAGATGTGGTGTGCAAGACTGCATTGGTATGGTCATGTGATGCATATGGAGGTGGACAGTTGTGTGAAGAAATGCCGATCTCTACAAATGGAAGGAAGCTGTGAAAGATGGAGACCCAGGAAAACATGGGATGACGTGGTGAAACATAATCTTCAAATGCTGGGCCTCATGGAGGCAATGACTAGTGACCGAGACCTTTGGCGATATGCCGTGCTTGAGAAGACCTGTCAAGTCAAGTGATATCATAGCTGTGGGCATTGTCAGTGTCACACAACTGACACTCATGCCGGAGGCACATAAAAAGTACATTTTGGGCCTCACAGAGGCAATGTGGCCAAATGCTGGTGTTGCAAAACTAGCACCCATGCCAGTGGTACATGGAAAGCACCTTTCAAGAGCTGGGCTTCAAGGAGGCAATGACAAATGACCAAAACCATGTCAATATGCTGTGCTTGAGAAGAAGACCCATCAAGCCAAGTGAAATCATAATTGCGGCAGATATTGGTGTCATGCAAACTGACACCTGTGCTGGTGGCATGTAAAAGCACTCATTACACTCTTGGAGTGGTTGGTGTTAGGAAGGACCTCCAGTCATTGAAACCATGCCAAATCAGACTAGAGTCTGATGCAGCCACTCACCTTACCAGCACAGATCAAACTGTCCAACCAATGCCAGCATGGACAACAGACACTAGATGATGATGATGATATAAAGAATGCAGGAGTTAGATGTCAACTACTTCAAGTTTCATGTTCGGAGAGTGCAGTAATCAAATGGGCATGATCTGGCAATCACTAAGATTCAAGTGACATCACTACTTTGTGAGGGAATATGAGAAAAAAAGGAAAGCAAAAAAAAAAAGAAAAGAAAAGAAAAAGAGACCAAATTATACGAAAAATGAGAAGAAAATGTTTTAGGAAAGGAAGATAGAAATTATGTCCCTTTAATCCATTAGATGAAGAATGTAAATGTAGAGTATTTACATCTAAACAAACTATCCCTAGTGGGAGTAGTAAAATGAAAAGCCTAAAGTGTATTAGACTATATGCTGAATCTGATTCGATAAGAGAAACTTGCTGAGGTGCATACATCTTGCAAAAGTTTCCTACTTTGATTTTAGAAGGTCAGTGAAATCTTTTGATCTAATATAGATATATATGTTCTTTCAGCTATACAAAGCCTTCACTTTTTTGACCCATTACTTTATGGCCTAGATCACTCTGCAATATTCCACTTGATAGTGTGTGGAATATTGTTGTCCATCAGGTCTCAGATATGACTTGCTAGCTGTTTTATTATGTGCTTGAAGGAAAACTGATGGTTGGTGTGTATTTGTTTGAAGTCACTTTTGCTCAGTTCAATATATTTTTTCTTTTGTTTCCCTTACTTGGTGGAACAAAAGTGACCTCGGTTTCATAGGTAACTGAGCTAGGTTGATTTGTCTGAATAAAATTTCTCAAGGCAGTCTCTCAATATGACCACTGTCTAATGACCGAAGCATAAAAGAATATTAACAATACTCTTCATTAAATGCATTAGAGGGACATAATCTTTATCCTCCTTTCTCTTTAAATTTTCTTCTCAAGTATGAAACTTGAAGTTGTTCATACATAATTTGTATATTCATTAAATGAATTGCTGGATTCAGTATTTTTTTGCCAATCATACCTGTATGTATATATATACATATACATATATACATACAGGTTGTTGTTGACTTACAACCACAATTGGTTCTGACTGACTGGTTGTAAGTCAATTTAGTCATAAGTCGGCCTATAGGCCTACATAGATTTGTTTTATATTTTTACATTCTTAAAGTACATTCTCAGGTAAAAGTTAAACACAGCATTATGTATTATACTATTATACTGGCATTAGTCAAAACTTTGGAGTCTCAAGCAGTCGTCTTATAAACAAACACAAGGTTGCCTCGATGTCTCCACAACAGGATAGTCATCCAACACAATGGCAATCAATAACCAAACTTAGGGGAAGCATTTGTTAGCTGACACCATCTGTAGACAGGTTAATTTCTAAGAAATTAAGCCCGTTAGATTTCAACTGGACTATTTATTATTGCTGCCAGGAGCTGGCGTGCCAATCATCGTAAAGTCGATCGGTCGTAAGTTGACGACAACCTGTATATGTATATGATAGGTTTCTTTCTGACTCCCTTGACCGAGTTCCCTCACAAGACTTTGATCACCCAGAAGTTATAGAACTTACCAAAAGGTGCTACATAGTGGGAGTGAACCCAAAGCCATAAGATGAAGAAGCAAACTTCTTAACTTACACTACTATACCTGAATATTATAATCTCTATACTGCTGTCTGTCTTACAAATCACTTAAAATTTATTGTTTTATTTCTTTACCCTTTCTCATGCCTTCGTTATGACAGCTCATCATATTCTGTGAATATCTAGGCTTATCTGTTATAGTCATTGCAATCACCATTAATTAGGCTTTTATAATGATTCTCCTTTTGTAAACAAATTTTGAAGGTCATTGCATATTCAAATCTCTGAGATTGTGAAATCTTTTGCAAAACTGAAAGCTTCTGGAAAAAGGGAAATTGTCATATTTTAGTTAAATGAGGTTGTACTAGGTAAAATAATATGCATATTCATTTCTTTTCCCTATAATTCTCTGAAAAGCCAAAGATTGCATGAGTCATCTGTTTGTTACAGAAACTACACTCTATCTCAGTTTGGGGCTAATGGTTGAAACCAGCCCATTATAAAGCTTTGCTGAGGAATATTGTAGTTATCCTTAACGGAAAGCAATCCCAATTTGGAAACAGGAACTATGTTCTTAAGATACTATTGTTTCACCTTGTCACATTTCATCAACTATGTTGCACATGCTATTCTGATTTTGCTTATTGAGATCCCATCCAATCCAGTTTTCTTTCCTGGTCCAAGAGAATTGACTCGTCTCAGCTCATCCACACTGAATTAATCAATACCAATCCTAATAAAGTGTAGTGATAGCAGCGGTGTATATTCTGGGTTTGTTAGGTGCACACTGCACACCCATTGAAAATGGCAAATTCCTCATAAGTATTAACCTTAATCATTAAATTAATCACAAATCTTGATGGAAAACTTTTGTCATATCCCTGCTTGAAATTTGGTGGCATTGGGTGTGGCAACACACCCAAAACTACAACCACTACACACCACTGAGTGATAGATGTATCTATCCATGTCACTCAAGATTGGAGGGTATCTTGGCAAATCCTTATAGTACATGAATCATGTCCACACCTGGTTTCAAAGATCTTCCCTCTAAGCATTTCCAGGCACAGCTATGAGGTTAAAAAGTTTGCTCCCAGCGATGTGGCTTTGGATTCAGTTCTGCTATGTGGCACATTGGGAAAGTTCTACATCAGGCAGATCAAGTTTGTGTGAGTGAATTTGGCAGGAAACTGAAACAAGCCTATCATACATGTGGGTGTGTTTGTGTTTCCTCGTCTTATTATTCCATGATAGTTGCAAACCAGTGTCACCATTATAGAAGTGATGCCAGCTTTTATTTTTTTCATATGAAAAAACATGTCCAGCTATGCATAAATATTATCATGTTTGGAAACAGGTGAAGACTGGTGACAGAAATGACCACTTATTTTAGAAAATATACCTCAACAAATTCTGTCTGACCCAAGGAAGAAAGTAAAAGTGGATGCTAAAATAATGATGATGATGATGATGATACACAATATGAAGTTATTTACTGTCTTCACATTTATCTACTTGAAGAAAGCGTTTAATTCAATTCAATGAATGGTGATATAAAAGCATGACTAGTTGTGTCCTGGATTGGAAGTAGCATATACATATGCTCTGAGTGTGTAGCTGCTAGAATAAGAATAACTTGGGCAAAGTTCAGAGAGCTCCTACCTCCGCTGGTGACAAAGGGCCTCTCACTCAGAGTAAAAGGTAGACTATATGACGCATGTGTGTGAACAGCCATGGGCCGTGACTGCTGAGGACATGCATTAGCTTGCAAGGAATGAAGCTAGTATGCTCTGCTGGATGTGTAATCTCAGTGTGCAAACCCGACAGAGTGCAAGTGCCCTGAGAGAAAAGTTGGACATAAGAAGCATCAGATGTGGTGTGCAAGAGAGACGACTGCACTGGTATGGTCATGTGTTGCGTATGGATGAGAACAGCTGTGTGAAAAAGTGTCACACTCTAGCAGTAGAGGGAACCTGTGAAAGAAGTAGACCCAGGAAGACCTGGGATGAAGTGGTGAAGCACAACGTTTGAAAGTTGGGCCTCACGGAGGCGATGACAAGTGACTGAGACCTTTGGAGACATGCTGTGCTTGAGAAGACCTGGCAAGCCAAGTGAGACCATAACCATGGCCTAGGCCAGTGCAGCATAACCAACCCATTTAAGAGTACCCTTCAATCATTTGGCAATAAATTGCGCTTGCAAAGACTTGTTTAGCCAAGTGAAGTCATTGTCATGGTCAATGACAGTGGCGCCTGTGCTGGTGGCATGTAAAAAAGTACCATTCAAGCGTGGTCAATGCCAGTACTGGCTGACTGGCCCTCGTGCCAGTGGCATGTAAAAAGTACCCACTACACTCTCAGAGTGGTTGGCATTAGGAAGGGAATCCAGCTGTAGAAACTTTGGCAGATCAGATTAGAACCTGGTGCAGCCTTCTGGCTTGCAAACCCTCAGTCAAACTGTCCAACCCATGCCAGCATGGAAAGATGATGATGATATCTTCATTATATAAAGGCCCTTCAAATTCCATCCCACTTTTCCCAGAGATATTGTAAAAAGTAGAACTAATTTAATATTGGATTTATTATGTTGCCCTTTTCGTGGTAAATGCCTTGCTCACAAGATTTGGCAGAAAAGGTGGGATACACTACCAGAAAGACTGAAACTGAGAACAAATGAAAAGATCCACCAATTTAAACATCAGCAGAATAACTGACTCTAACAAACCAGCTTTTTTATTAATTTTTTTGTGATTATTTCACTGGAATACAATCTGAAAACAATTATAAAAGCAAAAGCAAAACAAACCATAGAATAATTTGACTATCTACAAATGCTGAATGGTGGACATCAGGAATTCACTATCACCACCACTACCACCATGCTCTGAGAAAAATGTTAAATTATACATTATACTGGGTTAAATAGAAATTTAATATTCATTTGATTAAGTACTATGGTTAACAACTTTTTTTTATTATAAACATTCATTTAGGCACATTAGGCACTCTGTGAACAGCAATCCATGTTAGAACAAATGTCCACAGGCCCACCTACAGGACTCGAACTAATTATCTCTCATAATCTGGTCTAGGAAACCATGCTTGCTATTACACCAAAGTGACCAGGTATAATTTTTCCATCTAAGTTAGTATCCATAAAGTATCAGTATGTCAGCTACATTGTTAATAACAAAATTTCATTGTCTGAAATTCTCAATGTTATTATGATTTTGAAAGATATAAGGTAGTATCAAAAAGTTCTCAGACTCGTTATGTTTAATAAAAAATAACTGATTTTTATAAGTTCTAACATTATCCCCTTTGAAATAGTAACTTTGTGCAGCAATACAACAGGCTAGCATTCCTGCCATTTTTGGAATCTGGCCTGGAAGTTGTTTTCTATAAGCAAGTTGAGGACCTTCTGCAATTCACACTTGATCTCCACAACAGTGTTGAAATGGGGAAAAGATGGAAATCCAATGGTGTTAAATCTGGTGAACAGTGTGGGTGCGGAAGTGGTACCATGTTGATTTTGGCAAGAAACTCATGAGTGAGGAGAGCTCAGTAACAGGATGCATTGTCTTTGTGAAAAATCCAATTCTTCTCGGATGCTAGGATTACCTGCATGCGAGTATATGACAGACCAATAACATCAGCAATGTTGTTGATTGTCCTCTGATGATCCTCATGCACAAGCTGATGAATTTTCTTCATATTACCGGGATTGACACTTGTGGCAGGTCTTCTACATTGCTCATCATCTTTCAGGGAGGTTCTTCTGCTTTTGAAGTGTCCGTGCCACTCAAAACATTGTCTACAACATATTGCCTCATCACCGTAGGCTTACTGAAGCATGCTCAATGCCTCTGTAACAAGCCTCCCAAGTTTAGTGCAAAATTTCACGTTAGCTAGTTGTTCAAACTTCCTGTCCATGACAAAAATCACAGATTACAGTGTACATGTGATCATAAAAACACAAATTTCACAATTTGTGAGGTCAACAGCAATTTCACTTGGCACACTGTCTCATGAAGGTCACTGCACATACAACCATGTGCTGCCAACTGTTGGCATACTACAGAATTAGTTTGGGAACTTTTTGATACCACCTTGTACTATGGGATATAAATATTAGAAGAATACAAGGCAATGAATTGGCAGAATCATTAGCATGCTGGGCAAACTGCTTTGTGGCATTTCATCAGTCCTCACATTCTAAGTTCAAATTCTGCTGAGATTAACTTTGCCTTTCATCTTTTCACTGGGGTCAATGTAATTAACTTACTCCTTCCTCAAAAAACAAATGACCGTGTGCTAAAATTTGAAACCAATACTAGTAGAAATTGATAAAGATAAATGGTTGAAGTTTTTGATTATAAACATTGAATTAAATTAAATTAGACACTTTAGAGACACAAATCCATGATGAAAAAAAAAGCATATAACTGCCCATGGGAGGGAAACCATATATCTTGCAATCCAGACAACTATACTATCCTTTGGAACAAAAAAAGCATGCACACTTGCTCTAAACAACTTAGTGCCCTAAAACCATACATGTCTGAGAAACATACTTATCTTATCTCCCAACCCAGAGACATTCAAGTTCTGTTGCCTAAATTCACAAGATTTAAACATTACAATTTGAGTGATTATACTTCCTGCCCCAAACTCCTAAATCAACCAACCCTATAAGGAAGGGAAAAGCTGCTTGCTTCCAAACTCCTCCAGCAGGAGTTTGTTTAACTCCCTGAATACCATTGTGTAGAATGTGCTTGGAAAACCCTCTAGATGCATTGTCAAGAATAGGTGCATTCCTAGTACCTTAATTGTCAAGAAAGGGTATTTGCATAACTCCCTAAGCATCACTGAATAGAAAGTTGCTGTAAATCCCACCATCTTAATTTATGATTTATGAAGCTACTGGAGATACCAAAATAAAGTCATATGAGTTTATGCCAACTAATAAAGCAAGTGAAAGAATTTTGACTAAAATGGTATATCAAATGTCACCAATGACTATTTCAAATTTTTGGCACAAGGTCAGCAGATTCAGTGGGAGGGGAATGATCTATTACATCAACCCAAGAACTTGACTGGTACTTTATTTTATTGAACACATAAAGATGAAAGGCAAAGTTGACTGTGGCAACATTTGAACTCAGACCATAAAGAGCTAGATGAAATGTTGCTAAGTATTTAGTCCAGTCCAATGTGCTAATGATTCTGCCAAAAGGAAAAGCTATTTTGGTATTCCAAAAATGAAAAACCAGAATCGGACATTTTTCAAAAATATTAGTTGATGATCCAAATAAGATTGTCATCATCATTTAGCATCTGCTTTCCCTGCTGGCATGGGTTAGACAGTTTGACTGGAACTGGTAAGCTGGAGAACTGTACCAAGTTCCCATCTGATTTTTAGCTTGGTTTCTATGGCTGGATGCACTTTCTAATGCCAACCACTCCAAAAGTGTAGTGTATGCCTTTAACATGTCACCAACATGGGTGCTTTTACAAGTCACTGACTCTGGTCACAACTAGGATTTCACTTGATGAGTCTTTTCAAGCACAGCATATCACCAAAGGTTTCACTCACTTGTCATTGCCTCCATGAAACCCAGCTTTTGAAGATAATGCTTCACCACCTTGTCTCATGTCTTCTTGGGTCTACCTCGTCCACAGGTTCCTTCCACAGTTAGAGATTGGCACTTCTTTACACAGCTATCCTCGTTCATATGCATTACATGACCATACCAGCACAGTTGCTTCTGTTGTACACCACATCTGATGCCTCTTATGCCCAATTTTTCTTTTAAGACACTTACACTGTCACACATTCACACTGATATTGCACATCCAGTGAAGCATACTAGTTTCATTTCTTTCAAGTCTTCGCATGTCCTCTGTGGTCACAGCCCATGTTTCACTGCTGTGTAGCATGACTGTTCACACACTGGCATCATACAATTTGGTTTTGCACACAGTATTGCTCTAGAGAATGTTTAAGAAAACATAAGAAAATTATAAGTTTGTTTTAAAATTTTAGATTATATAGACAGTATTTTATGTAAGATATGGGCAGTTCCCATGAGTATTATCTTTTGAATTTCTGCCATTTTAGGGTTTCCTGATATCTGATGAGCTAGGTAGGAATCAGCCCTTTTTTCTGTCATTCCTAGGGCACCTATGACAAAAGGTATTGTTTTAGTCTTGAGGTTTCACATTTTGCCAATTTCTACTTTAAGATCTTTATTCTTGCTCAGTTTTTAGTAGGTCTTGACAGATACAGTTATGCCAATTGGGAGAGTCATATCAATGAGGGGGGCATGATTTTTGTCTGAAATCTTTCTAGCCTATTCGCATCTATCTTTTTGTCACTTGTTTTGTTGTTGTTGTTAAGATGGTAGCAAGCTGGCAAAATCATTAGCACACTGGATGAAATGCTTAGTGGTATTTCAGCCGTTGCTATGTTCTGAGTTCAAATTCCACCAAGATCGACTTTGCCTTTCATCCTTTCAGGGTCGATAAAATAAGTACCAGTTGGACACTGGGGGCGATAGAATCGACTCATCCCCACTTCCCCCCAAGCTGCCCATGGCAAAAATTTGAAATAATTATTATTATTGGTCTGCTGAGTGGTTGGTGTTAGGAAGAGCATCCAGCTGTAAAAATCCTGCTAAAACAGTTACAGAAGTCTGGTGCAGGCTTCTGCCTGGCCAGTTCTTATCAAACCATCCCACCCATGCCAGTATGGAAGACGGACGTTAAACGGTGATGATTATTATTATCAAGAAAGTAGTAAGCTGGTAGAACCGTTAGCGTGCCGGATGAAATGTTTAGTGGTATTTTGCCTGTCACTATCTTCTGAGTTCAACTTTACCTTTCATCCTTTCAGGGTTGATAAAATAAGTACCAGTTGATGTAATCGACTCATCCCCTCCCCCAAAATTGTTGCCCTTGTGGCAAAATTTGAAACTATTATTATTATTATTATTATCATTAAGCTAAGACAATGAACTGGCATAATTGTTAGCATGCTAGACAAAATGCTTAGTGGCATTATGTTCTGAGTTCAGATTCCATTGAGGTCAACTTTGCCTTTTCTCCTTTTGGGATTAATAAAGTAAGTGTCACTGAAGCACTGGGGTAATTGAGTATCCCACTTCCTTGAACTTGTTAGCTTTGTGCCAAACGTTGAAATTCATATTATTATTAAGTTAGCGTCTGAGCATAAAATTATGATGCAAGGTTTAAATTTAAATACTCTTTTACTCTTTTACTCTTTTACTTGTTTCAGTCATTTGACTGCGGCCATGCTGGAGCACCACCTTTACATGCATTTTAAAATGATAAATTTTTGTATAATGAGACCAGCGTAGTCTCAGACAAGTGGATTGATATAAAAGAGTTAATAGTGTGTAAAGAATGAACATGGAGTTGACAGCAATTGGAATCAAAGTCAAACAAGACAGAATTAAAAGACATACGTTTGTCTTTTATCTTTTACTTGTTTCAGTCCCTTTTGACTGCAGCCATGCTGAGGCATTGCCTTGAATTTTTAGTCAAATGAATTGACCCCAATACATATTTTTTGAGTCTGGTACTTATTCTGTCAGACTCTTTTGCTGAACCACTAAGTTACAGGGATGTAAACACACCAACACTGGTTGTCAAGTGGTAATGGGGGGACAAACAGAGACACAAAGACACACACACCTAGATATATATATATGTCGTGGCCAATGACAGTATCACCTAGTTGGCACCCATGCCAGTGGCACGTTAAAAGCACCATTTGAGCGTGATCATCACCAGTGCCGCCTGACTGTGGCTCCTGTGCCAGTGATATGTAAAAAACAACATTCAAGCATGGTCGTTGCCAGTGCCGGTGGCACATAAAAAGCACCATTTGAGTGTGGTTGATGCCAGTGGTGCTGGTGGCACATAAAAAGTACCTACTACACTCTCAGAGTGGTTGGCGTTAGGAAGGGCATCATGCTGTAGAAACTTTGCCAGATCAGATTAGAGCCTGGTGTAACCTTCTGGCTTGCTAGCCGTCAGTCAAACTGTCCAACCCATGCCAGCATGGAGAGCGGACATTAAACGATGACGACGATGATGATGTAGAGAATATGAAATGCTTTTGACCATGCCTGGTACATGATTCTCTTATTGAAGCTGCTTAACAACAGGTTCCAACCATATCTCATCACTTGGATTGGTAGCTTTCTATCAAATTGTACTGTATGGTGATAGAACTCTTTCTATTGCTCACTCCATCAACTCTGGTATGCCTCATGGTTCAGTTTCGTTCCCTTCTCTCTTTCTTCTATACATCAGTAGCCTACTTACCTTCATGTTTAACAATGCACACTCTTAACCACGGTACTACATTCAGCCTAATACATCTCCAACCCTGCATCATCTACTTGCAACGAAGACACCACACTGATTCCATGGACATAGGATTCAAAAGCATTCCCCAATGGGGATATGCTAATCTTCTCTCTTTCAACAGTAAGAAAACAGAATTGCTACACATGCGCAGGAGTGGCTGTGTGGTAAGTAGCTTGCTTACCAACCACATGGTTCTGGGTTCAGTCCCACTGCGTGATACCTTGGGCAAGAGTCTTCCACTATAGCCTCGGGCCGATCAAAGCCTAGTGAGTGGATTTGGTAGACGGAAACTGAAAGAAGCCTGTCGTATATATGTATATATATATATATAAGTTTGTGTGTCTGTGTTTGTCCCCCAACATCGCTTAACAACCAATGCTGGTGTGTTTACGTCCCCGTAACTTAGAGGTTCGGCCTAAGAGACCGATAGAATAAGTACTAGACTTACAAAGAATAAGTACTGGGGTCGATTTGCTTGACTAAAGGTGGTGCTCCAGCATGGCCGCAGTCAAATGACTGAAACAAGTAAAAGAGAGAGTATTACGCCTCTCTTGCAAATGAGCAACACACAACCAGACCCTTCGCAATCACACAAATTATTGGACCACAATATCAATGAGGATTACTCCTAGCAAAAAACATTCTTCACATAGCTAGTACTGCATTGTGGAGGCGCAATGGCCCAGTGGTTAGGGCAGTGGACTCGCGGTCATAGGATCGCGGTTTCGATTCCCAGACTGGGCGTTGTGAGTGTTTATTGAGCGAAAACACCTAAAGCTCCACGAGGCTCCAGTAGGGGATGGTAGCGAAGCCTGCTGTACTCTTTCACCACAACTTTCTCTCACTCTTACTTCCTGTTTCTGTTGTCTCTGTAATTCAAAGGGTCAGCCTTATCACACTGTGTCACGCTGAATATCTCCGAGAACTACGTTAAGGGTACACGTGTCTGTGGAGTGCTCAGCCACTTGCACGTTAATTTCATGAGCAGGCTGTTCCATTGATCAAATCAACTGGAACCCTCGATGTCGTAAGCGACGGAGTGCCAACAGTACTGCATCCCAATGACTAACCCTTCTCTCCAAGTCTACAAGATACTTCATCTGCCAGCAATATTGACATTTCTGCAAAAATCACATGAAAACCACAATGAAGAATGGCTCCCCCTCAGGGATGGTGCTACTGCTTCTCACACAGACATGTTAAAACCGTAACATTTGGAAAAGAGCCACCTCAATGTCTGGCATATATTATTTGAAGACATTGTCCAGCCTCTGGGCCATAGGCATTTTGTTGTCTCAGCCTTTTCTGCTTGCTCTATAATGGACTCTACTCTTCAGTGTTGTCTGGACCCATGCCAACTACACTCAGGCATTCCTGTTCTACTCATTTCTTCTCCTCTTATCACACCTTTTGCACCAAACCCAGTTCACCAAGCCCTGCATCAGCCATAATACCTAATCCTTCCTTTACAGAATAATGGCCCTCTGGAATTTGTTCTGTACTCATGTCTTTCCCACAAGGGTGACTTGCAATAATTCAAAGGAAACATTAATAGATTCAATCTCTATGACATCAGAGGGTCTGCAAAAGCCATAGGCATTGCCTTTTCTTCTGAACACAGTAAAGAAAAAGTAATGAAAATTTTCCAATTGAATTCTTGTGTGTGGTAACAAATATCAATTGCAATTCTTAATTATCCTGAATTGCATTACTAAAGGCTATTTAAACTGTATTCATTTTGATTCATATTGTTTACTGCTTCAGTTGCAATTTGAATTCAAATATAACTGCATATGCAAAAAGAGAAAATTAAATCAGATTGTTAAATATTTTTGAAGAACTTTCTGATCTGGACCATTATGATGAGAAAGACACGATAATGCTGTCTAGGAAAAACTTTTGCTCCATAAATCAAGATGGGCATGGTTGGAATGCTTTTGATCAAACATTTTCTCACAAAAACTGGATAAAGACTAACTGTAGAGTAATTTCAAAATAAATGGCGCGAGACCGCACACGCGCGCGCATGCGAAAATAAGTCGGAGCGTTAATTAATATTTTTTTAAATGTCTGCTTTGGACTGTGGCATCATTGGTGTACTCGCAAAACCTTGAGTGAACGGGTTTAACATGCAGTTTACTGTCATAAAAAAAAGTGAAAGTAAATTACCCCAAAAAATGAAAGTGAATTGCGATAAAATCCGGAAGTGACGACAATGACATCCCATAATTTCATGTAAACACTATGTGACATAAAGAATGTATAGAACGTACATTTATTTCATAAAACATGAAAACTGTACATATATATATTTTAAGGACAATTTATTCTCACGGTAAACTTCATGCTAACCAGGGAACGTAAATAAAAAAAAAAAAACAGTTCTACCAGGGATCACGGATGGAGAAAGACTACTTAGAGAGTTCCTTCTTGATTTTGCTCTCAGTTAAGATCGGTTTTGTGAACGTAGGCACTATGTCTTCTGTGAAAAGGCGTATGATTAGGAAGTGAGTGCCTTCTTATTTCAGTACGTAAAGAGCGAAGGTAATTAATAATGTTAGTTTCCTTATCTGGTCCTACAAACGAGTGTCTACTTTATTTGGAAACTGTTTATCAATTTGTTTTTGTGATAAACATAAAAACAAAAGTAGACATATTCAGAGAATGAAAGAGAAGCAATAAATCTCAGAAAAAGACGAACTGGAGTTCGTAAATAAGAAAGAAAGGAGAAAGAGAAGTACAAGGAGAGAAACAGAGAGAGATAAATAAGAAAGTAAAAAAAAAAGGAAAGAGAGAGCGAAATATACATTGAAGATGTCACTTACTTCCTGTTAGAATGAATCGTTTACGAATCACCAATGAGAATGTTGTTGATGCTGACAATTAAGCAGACGATAGATAAGATTTTGCTAGTTTAACTTCATCAATTAATGTATTCAGTTTGTTTATATAATTTGTTTTCCTTAAAATTAAGCCAACATATGCAAATCATGGAGAGCAAAACTACCGAATCGGAAGTAGAATTAAAGCGCATGTGCAAAATCAAAACGAGGCTGATCAGCCTCGATTTCGATTTTCTTGTATTATAATGAGTATAAACATGCATATTTTCCGAGCTGTAAGTTAATGACATTCCAGAAAAAGACTAAACCTTATTTAATTGGATTGTTAGACTCAGTTAAGGACAACAAATTGCTGTTTTGTTTGCAGACAACATCTTTTTGCCCGATCGACAAACTCCGATGCTTACATGTTCTAAATTGCATTAGTTCAAAGATATCAGTTCCTATGACTTTCAGCAAATTCACGAAACCAGTTCAGAAGAACGCCTGGAAAAACATTTCACCAGATATGGTACCAAAGAATTATTTGCCATTACAATGAAAGCAAGGAGACATCGTTTTCTGTGTCATGCATTCCTTTAAAACAATACTACAGCGAAAGAACTGAAAGACTAAGATGACTGCATGCTTACAGACATTGTTGGACCATTCGAGCTTTCATTTTGTACGCCTACAAAACGTTCAATATATGAGTTCACGAATGCATTTTTTAAGGGCGTTAATTATGTTGCTTCTTTCTAGGTCTGATCGAAGGTGTTTTCACGGTAGCCATTCTGTCTGCTTTTTCAGGCAGATCAAGGAATTCATATCTAAAAAGTTTTTCTTTGCTGTGGTTACTTTGCCTCGGTTCATCTCTGATTGACTTTGCCTATGATCAAAACTTTTCATACAGTGCTCTTCTTATTTTTTTTTTCTATAAGAGACGGACAACATTATTTAATGTGCCCTTCCTTTAAGCATTTCTCACTGACGGAAGGACCAGGCTGTTGGCTAATTTATTTTATTAACGAAAACTAATCTACACCTGTGAGTGTACTTCTGATCAAAAGCGTTTCAATCGTGAATCATTTTTTAAAATTTTTATAGACATTATACGTATGTCCTTTCTCCAGAGCAGTCAAGGACAATCTGCGGCCTGCAAGACTTTCTGAACAGAACGCCTCACGTGAAGTTACAATGAATATTTTTAGCGGTGTGTCCCGCCTGACGATGAACCAAGATTGTCCATTCTTACTGTCAACAGGAAGTGATTTGAAGGACCGCTCTTTCCAATACTTCTCGTATCCAGTTTCACTTTTTCGTCTTCCTGTCCCCTCTTTTCAATCTTTCCCGTCATCTCTCTCACCCTTTCTCTCTCCTCTTCTCTCTGTACTGGGTCTCCTTCACTCTCTTCATATTTCACAGCTAGACTTTTGGTCTAAAGTTATATCATTATATTGAAGAGATTGCCGAATTTATACGCGCGTGCAATCGCGCACACACACACACACACACACACACACACACACACACACACACACACACACACACACACACACACAGGTATATAAAGTTTCCTTGTTCATCCCTTACGTTTAATTTGGAACGATGATGAGATCTCTTCAGTTTGGCTCACAGATTTTTTGATTATTTCTTTTTTTTAACTAAACAGTTTGAAACTTCGTATACTGGTGTAATTTCGCTGAACATGGTTTACTTTCAACATTTTTGATAAAATTTCGTTTTCTTGAAGATATTTCGTGTTGAAGTTGTTGTATTTGGGTAATTTTAACCAACCAACTAGGCGTATTCAACCTACAGCTTTTTGCGATAGTAATCAAAGAGCATCAACTTCCGGGTCATCTGTACTAAATGTACTTTTCAACCATGTGTGGATTATACAGTGTGTTCTCTGGCTTGGCTAGGGGTGCATGAAATATAGGATGATACTCAAAGAAATGAGATAGAGAGTATGTTAGAGAGAGTGAGAGGTGTAGGAGAGATAGCGCATATTTAGTGAAGATGGCCTGGAAGTTGTTGCTCTTCGATTACCATCGCAAACAGCAGTAGGTTTCTCCAGCTGAATACGCGTCGTTGATTGGTTAAAATTACCCAAATACGATAACTTTAACATGAAATAACTTCTAGAATACGAAATTTTGTCAAAAATGTTGAAAGTAAACCGTGTTCAGCGTGAGAAATTACACCGATATACGAAGTTTCGAACTGTTTAGTTGAAAAAAAAAACTAATTAAAAAGTCTGTGAGCCAAACTGAAGAGATCCCGATGGAGCTATGTCTATTTACAGTTCAAAATCTCGAGCTGATCTTCTGAATGAACTGGGTGTTAATGGCGTTTTTGTATGTTCCTTTCTCTGATTAAATTGGACACTGTCATCAAATTATATTTCGTCTCACTAATGAGATTGCTTATTCAATCGAAACTTTCTAAGCTCCGAGAAAACCCATAATTATATATTGTAAATTAGTAAATTTTCCCGAAACCTACTGGATAAATTATAAACAACATTGATGAATGAAAAGGTGGAAAATGGATAGAGACGAATGAGAACAAGAACAATAACAAAAGCTACAAGAACTTCATCCTATCTGGTCCATTTCAAAGCAAGTTTCTTTTCATGTACATATTACGAATTTATAAAATTTTAATATTCTATATTCATGATCCAGAGTCATTTCTTGTGCAATGGATGCCTGGCTCGGCGGGTAAGTCGACACGCCTCCTGAACGGACGCGAAATTTTTGTCTCCACGAGAGTTCCGGACTCCAGTAATGAACTCATTTGCTGGCAGCCAATCAGATCTCACCTTGATCTTGTTATCAAATAAACAAACACACACTACCAAGTAAACTCAAGACGAAGATCGGTATTGTAAGTCGACCGATCGCCATGTTAAGCCTGATTTTAGGAGGAGACAAGTAATTAGATAGATTTGCATCTATACCTATTATCGATGTGGATAGGAAAAATGTGGGTGGAGGGAGATGTGCTAGTAACCCTCTCCCCTTACTGTTTTACAAAGTAAACAATACAAATAATTACACAGAGGCAGTTATGGTTGAAACAAGAACATGAACAAGCATTATTAAAAGTGAAAAGAAGCATGGTCATTCCTTGCTCAAGTGACCTTATCTTATCGCCTATCACTTGTTATGCGCTCATAAATTAGTTTGGTAGCTGAGCTCTGTTTGGCTGTATGCAAATGAGTTCATAACTGGGGTCCGGAACTCTCGTGGGGAAAAATTTGGCGAACGGGACGCCAGTCCGTCGCAGAGTTATCTAGTTACAGATGAGTGAACTGGAATAGTGTAAAATGAAGTGTTTTGCTTAAGAATACAACGCATCGCCAGTCTGGGAATCGAAACCATTGTCTTGCGATCATGAGTTCAACATCTAAACAATTAGACTACGCGCTTTCATGAATGCCTTTTACGCATTGCTAAATCCTACCATTTCATCAACTGGCAACACTAACGTTTTGCTCTGACAATACCTTGAATTTCATATTTCTTCTAGTCGCATTCATTTTTATCATATTTGGTAGATATGCATTTCCTCGGTGTCTTCTCATTCATCAATCAGTTGTTTTGACTCCTCCTCACATACTAAACTGGACAATAAAATTTTTGTGTAATAACGCACCCTACACTGTGATAAACATAAAATTCACAAAACAGCAATAAGTCGTGGACATGACACGGAGTTTTCGGTATATAACGATATTTGGGCAGTAATACTGATAGGTTACGCAGCAACGGTGATCGCCGTCAGTGTTCTTCATCATTATCATCCTAATTTTAAGTTTATTTCAATAGCTAAAAGATATTTTCATACAAAAATTATAAAATGTTTCTGGTAGATATACAAATAGACATCGGTATATACGTACTATCTCAGAAACACTTACCTCTTAATTTTTAGAAGTTGAGTAATGCACGACAATATTTGTTTAAGGACAAATATGCTTGATTTTTTTCAAGTTCTTGTTTTTTTTAAAGTGCTAGAAGTAGAAATAGCAATAATTATAAATCTTGGTGAAAGGCCAGAAATTTTAGTGCCCAGTACTTGATTTTGAGAGGGGCCACGTTTCTGCTCCATATCAGAGAATAGAGAGGGCTGATGCATTGTAGATGCGGAGCTTCGTTTTCTGGCAGATAGAGCAGTGGCCCCAAAGGGGATTTCATAAGAAGTACGTGACCCCAGCAGCCAGACCACACATGCGGTCGATCTCCTTGGCAAAGAGGATTGACGTCACTTTGGAGGATGTAGAGGGGCTGGCACAGTACCGTCAGCGACAGAGAGCACTGGTGGACCTGGTCGGCTCTACGCATGATCACGTTTATAGAACTACTAATCTGGGATGACCCCAGCCCCATCAAGCAAGAAAGCAAACAGTACTTATTTGTACTTTATTTTATCGACCTCAAAAGGCTGAAAGGAAAAGCTGGCAGAGTCCTTAGCACGCCGAGCAAAATTCTTAGCGGCATTTCGACCGTCTTTTTGTTATGAGTTCAAATTTCGTTGAGGTTGATTTTTGCCTTTCATCCTTTCGGGGTCAATGAAATAAGTACCAGTCGAGGACGATGGTCGATGTAATCGCCTTACCAACTCCCCCGAAAATGCTGGCTTTGTGCCAAAATTTGAAACCATTATCGATGTTGATGTAACTCCACTTGATTTATTTACAATCTTTTTTTTCTCTTTTTTTGTTAAGTCTAGTTTAGCTCTGATTTAGCTGAGCGCCAATCAAATGCATTCAAGCTTGTATATCCTATGTCTTTTTAGTAAAAAAAAAAAAAAAAAAAAAAAAAACTGCATCTATAATTGCATTACCCAGTGCATCATTTTTGTTTTAGATGATAGGAAATCTCAAGAAGAGGAGGGAAAAGGAAGAGGAAAAGAAGGACAAGAAGGTTACACAAATGATGACATGGGAAGAAAAAAATTCTTCTGCAAATCAAAATATGTCTGTGTAGTATAATTATATATTAGAGCATACAATATACTATGTAATTATTATGTTTGCAGAATCATAATAATAATAGTTTTGAAAAGGATCTTGTTTAGAGTTAATCAATAAGTAGTTGTGTTTTCACATCTTCACAGATTTTCTTTAGGCCCATTTTACCTATCGCGTACTCTCTCTCTCTCTCTCTCTCTCTCTCTCTCTCTCTCTCTCTCTCTCTCTCGTGTATGTATGTATGTATGTGTGTGTGCGTGTGTATGTGTATACATATATATATATACACACACATACATAGATATGTGTTTATATATGTATGTATATATATATACATGTATGTATACGTGTACATATACATATATACACACACACACGCGCGCATACATACCTACATACCTACATACACACTTGCATATATATGCATATCTATCTATCTATCTATCTATCTATCTATCTGTCTGTCTGTCTGTCTGTCTGTCTGTCTAGCTAGCTATCTATCTACAGCTTATGTATCTTATTCTGTCTCCAGTTCTGTCTATTCCTTGGGATGAGTAGGATTCACGGTTGTCACTTCGCTTGCTTCCTTTATCTTTTCTATCCACTGCATGTATGATCGCCTTCTTATTCTACCTTCAATTTATCCTGACATATGCCTTTATGCTGTCTCTCATAATAATGTGACCAAAAAAATTTTAATCTTTGACATTTGATGCATACACCGTAATTTCAAGTTTCATTTGCTACCGTATAGATATGTTTGCTCTTCCCGTTCATGCTATTCTAACTAATCATCTCCAACACAACATTTCGAGCGCATAAATTTTCCTTCCATTTTGTCTTTTTTAATTGTCCAGCATTCACCATTATGCAACATTACTGAATACATCATTGATTTTTAGCAATATTCTTTTGGTTTTTGCGACATTCCTTATCTTTCACAATATTTTGTAGTCTCATCATAACAGATTTTCCGATAGCTATTCTTTTTCTTCAAATTTTATTTCAGCACTAAACTGCTTTTCCATATTGGATTCAAAATGAGAAAACTTGTCCATGCTTTCATCGTCCGACCTCCAATCTTAGTCTTTCCTTTTCATATTTAAATTTAACAAAACTTTAGGTTTGTTTGTAATATTTAATTTGAATCCAACTTTAGCACACCCTTTTCATACCTTTTCTTGTGTACTTGTTAGAGTCTTCCTTTTCTGCCAATTGTGTCATCCGGTTATTTCAGACTGCCAATTGTATCATCCGGTTATCTCAGACTATCAGTTGTCTACCCTTTCATTTTAACTCTCTCCTCATGATATTTATACTGTACTAGAAGAAAATGCAAATTCGTCTTTCGATGTCTAGCAATTCTAGACACCGAATCGTTTTTATTATAGCTTACTCTGAATAAAGGTCTTGTATGAGGATTAAATGTTCCGGCATACCTATTTCTTTCAGCTACACCCAAACTAATGATATCCACACCACAGTTTTTCTGTAAATCAACGAAGCATATATTGAACACTTGACTGTAGTTCCTAGATATTTCCTATTTCTATCATAGGTTTGCAGTTTTGTCTCTTGTTGCCGTTCCTTTCTTGAAATTAGTTTGTTCTGTAGCTAAGTTCATCTCCAAAGATGGATGAAGCCGTTTTTATAATTTTCTGAACGATCTTGCTTATACGAAATATGAGGTCGACTGTCCTGTAATTATTATATTGTTGTGCACACCATTCCAAGGAATAGGGTTGTATTTAAATGTTTTTCAGCCTTTCCGCCATTGCCTCGTCATCTAAATGCTTTAACTAAGTTTTGTGAATATTTTAATAATAACATTTTTATCATCTACTTTCAACACTTCTAAATATCACTACAACCTGATGCCTTTTTTGTTGCTACTTCAGAAATAACCCAATATATCTCTGTTCCCATTATGTTTGGTGCCTCTTCACATTCCATTGATGTATAAATCTTGAAATTCTACCTCTATATTCTTCTCGTCGTGTTTTAATAGTATCTCCTTCACTAATGTCTTCTCCATTTCTGTTCATTAGTAATCCGATTCTAAGAACTAACTTTCCAGTACTTTCTTATATTTTCTTGAAGATATTTCTAGTTCAACCTTTTTGTTGATATTCTACTGCTATTTTGTATTACTTCTTCATTTAATCATTTTTATGTTTTCTTTTCTTTGTTTTTTTTAGCTGCACATCGGAATCTACTGCTCAGTCTTTTGAATTCGTCAATATCTCTCATTGCTTTTAGCTGTTGCCGTTCTTCTGCAATTTCTATTGTTGCTGTAATCCATTTAGTCCTTGCTCTTTCTTCTTATAAGATGGTTTCGTGTTACCTAATCAACAATGTCATTCCTTTTTTGCTATACTTCTTTAGGAAACCCGCCAAAGTTATCAATAGCTGTAAATCGATTTTTGTTATTTCTGATAATTTCTGAAGACCTCTCAGAACTCTTTCTTAAATTTTAATTTAGTCTTAAAAACGAGGTGTTGATTATCTGTTTCACAACCTTCTGAAGAGCTCTCCATAGGCAATATTTCTTGAATTGTTTTACCTTCACATACGACATACCTAAGTCAGCCTATGGATTAAGGCCTCGTCCAAAATTTGAAAATGTATTAACGTCACGATTTCATGAGTCACTTGGTTAGCTATGAAAAAGGAACAATTGAAGATTTCCAGCAGATTTTCAATGTGAAGGATGCCATATCTACGCAATCTCTTTCATGAAATAGTGTAAAAACTGAGACTTGTCGACGTTGTTGGAGAAAATTGGGGTTGATGACAATTTTTATAGATGAGTAGAGTGAGGTTGATTTTGAAGGTTTTCGAACCAACCCGTTATGCAAAGTGATTAGAGAGATATGTGCACTGGTGAAGACAAAATCAAGGCATGAATGAGGAAGAAATTGAAGATTAGGTTGATATTAACAGCAATGTTCCTATCGCTATATCTTTGAATGATGAAGAAATAACTTTCGTATTGGGCCCAATACCGAGGAAAACAAAGATGAAGAGTAAGAAGAAACAGAATCTAAAGCTTTGTGGAAGGCAGCAAAGAAAGTGCTGGATATATTTATTTCTTTTGCATTCAACGTACATGAATGTAAATGGCGTCAAGCAGTTTCATGTCGTTAAGAATGAATTTCTTCATGAAAGAACAAAGACATGTCGGCAAGCGGATATACGGGAGATGCTGAAGAAATTTACAGGAAAAAAAATTCCAAATTCCATCCATCAATACGGACGCTGATACATCTTTCACAGTTGATGTCGGAGATTCCTCCATATGACCCCTCTCTATCTCATCAAATTCACCCTGCCTCCTTGCTTCTTAAACCTTACCCGTCTCTGGACTTTCAACCTCAGCAGCCAATGAACACGCCCATTCCCCGAATAACTTATACAAGAATAACTTCTATTTTTATATAATGCAGTTTAGTGTTAAGTGCTTAAATATTTAAGAAGTAAAGATAATTTTATTTTCATTATAGACACAGTTGAGAGCGAAATGTGTAAAAAAAAATTGTGGTAAAGTGAATTTAAGTGCTAATTACTAATGTATATTTTATTAAGAGGAAAATGTGTTGCTAATTAGAGCAAACAGAATTTGTGCTAACTTATGTTAATTAATTGTTGGTAACAGAAATTAAGCTTCTACTGTATCTAAAATAGATGTTTACAGTATTATGTTTTACATCACTGCATTTACAATACAATTTAATTAGGTTAGGATTTGTTTTTTTTTTACTAAAATTATGTTTTTATTTCTTCTCGTTTTTTCGATTTTTTTCACTATACACAGAAGATCAATGATAATATTTACGTATATATATACAGGCATTTCATGGGTTTTGTAAGGTGTTATGGTAATTTAAAGTGTGATGACAAGATATCTGGAAAATTCAGTTACCCGGTGGCACCCCGGTCCCAGTGGTACCAGACAAGGAATTCATTGTGTGTGTGTGTAGTAAGGTTGCAATTGCAACGGTTACTAATCGATGCTGTAGAAACACACACACACACACACACACCCCCACACCCACACACCCACACACACATATATATATATATATATGTAATGTTCCTTTTGGTTGTTCAGTAATGTTATAACAGATGGCTATATCATTTGCAAAACTGAAGTCAATACGTTTAGTACCCGCTTCAATTCTTTCTCCCAAACCACATTTTCCAGCAATATCCAGTTGTCTTTTCTCTCTAATCTTTGCATTGGAAGTATTCCTAACTCTCTCTCTCTCTCTCTCTCTCTCCCCTTATCTCTTCCCTCTCTCTCTTTCTCTCTCTTACACGCACACACATACGTGTACACACGCGTGTACACATACGCTGGCTTTCTTCCAAAGACTGTACTGAAGACACGGCCACGTTCGAATTTAATCTTTTGTTGTAATTAACTTTCATTATTCTTTATAAGTATCATTGACGTGTAGGGACTCGGTATTTTGTTATGCAACCATAATATACTACAAAGTATATTGAACATTTTTGTAAGTCAGTACCGTGTTCTACTGTGTTAGCAGTGCTATTATACCATTTGTTGGGGTTATTTCCACGAATTTTCTATAGAAATTATAGCCAGCACCGATTTTCTTACGACGTTTCGTATCTGCGATGCCTGATGTAAACAACGAGTCGACGATGAAAAATGGGTAATGGGCATATATGACATATTTCAGGAGTTTTTCTTTTTCGTTTATCAGCACCCATCTAACCCATTAACCATCTACGAACTCATTGCTTAATGTACGTTATGTTTAGTTTGAAACAATAATGTTCATCATTTCAATAGTGTTTCGCAATCTTGTACTGTATATCTTCTTCCTCGAAGAATTGATGTACGCGTGCCAGGGGTTGTAAAAAATTAATTGATGAAAAATTACTTGCAATATATTGGTCCAATTAACTGATTGGGGGTCGTACTGCCAATTAAATAATTGATTGCTATAGTATCAATTAATTGCAATTAATTGCAGTTAATTGCAACATTGTCAGCGAAAGTTTTTCAAATGGCTCATACTTCATTCGACGTTCAATTGTTTGAGGCATTGTGTTGACGCTTTGTCTTAGCTGCTGAGAATGATTCACACATCCTGTCATGCTTAAGAATTGACTATTGTGTACGTTGTCAAGTGTTGATGCTTGATTCGGACTGCTGAGAATGATAGACAGTCTATCATGCTTGGGAAGTGGCTATTGTGTATGTTGTCAAATAACCGCTGTCGAGTGTTGACGTTTGGTTAGGACTGCCGAGAATGATTCACACATTCTGTCATGTTTGGGAATTAGCTATTGTGTATGGTGTCAAATAATCACTGTCAAGTGATTCTTGGTTCTGACTGCCGAGAATGTGTTGAAGACCTAGTTCCAAAAATCTGCAATCGTTCATGACATTTTACTATAGTAGAACATTTTAATTGTGCTACTCGTTTGAGACACTTTCAATTAAAGACCTTCAATTTATTTGTATTGTATAATGTAGAGTATACATGTTGTTTGTTCCCTATTCTAAATCAATAAAATTGAACTTGGAACGTTTTCTGATAACGAAACTTTTTTGAAACTATAAGACGTGCCTTTTATTTTCCTATCATTATCTAAATCGAAGCTAACACTCCAAAATATATGGTATTTCTTACGTTCGGCAAAATAATTGGCACTTAATTGCAATTAATTGCAATAATTGATTGGCCTGTATCCCAATTAAAATTAATTGATTGCTAGGAAAATAATTGATTGGAAAGGTTCCAATCAATTATTTACAACCGCTGGTATGTGCCTCTCGGTCGTTAAGCTGAGCACTGTCTTATACACTGAGTGAGAACTACACGGCTTATATAGCGTGTGAAAAATTGCCTAATATTTAATGCTTTGTTATATACCACCAATATTCGAAAATTTCCTTCGCATATTTTGAATTTTTTTTTTTTTACAAATTTGCTGATTTTCTATAACAGACAGTATCAGCAAACAGAAGCGTCTTGCGTAATTGGTTTTTTTTTCATTAAATTTATTTTGTGTCCCTGGTGAAATTTATAGCGAACCGCCTATACATTGAAAAAAGCCCCCCAAAAAACAAATCTACATTCGAGGCATGTAAAGGAAACAAACTCGAGAGAAATATTTGGTAGTGGTTTATTGGTTTATTTAACTGAATATTGATAATGGTACGCCTGTTCGTTAGCAACAAATCGGCATCAACATTTCTTCAGTAGGCCGACAGCGAACGACACTATCTACTTTCCAGTAAAATTAAGTACGACGCTATAAAAATAAGATCTTTTTAAAAGTAAAATTGTTAATGGATGGCGTTTTACCACACAGATTCGAACCACTCATGTTCTTGATTGGATATTCTGTGGTATAGCCGATTCGGATTTCAAGAAATGGACTGACTAGCCAATGATTTATTCTAAGTGCAGATATGGAAGAAAGAGTCAATTAACTCTTTACTTCTTCCACAAATACTTTCGAAAGTCTTTTAAACATTTTCTAATAAGACCATGTTTGCGTAATCTTATTAAGGATTATTTGCTGTATTTTCTTCTTAATTCTTCACAGTTTGCTTTCAGCATTAACCTACCAAAATTTATTAACGTTTCCATAACTTCAGAGTCCTATCTTCAGGATGAAGTGGTTTTGATTTTTGGGCATTTTAATATATGAAACAAACATCATAGGATAAATATTTGATTATTGATTTTCGTTGTTTAACCTCTGATTATCCATGATCAAGGATGTTTCAGCTTTAATCATCTGATGTTTTTATATGTCTATGACTACATTATACAATGTCTTCTTTCTTATTTTATGATAGTGAGGAGTAGTAATCTGAGTGAGATTCAACTCCTATTTCTCGTAGATCTAGCGACTACGTGCTTCCTTTTTCCGTGGCTTCTTTCTCATTATCGCTGAGTTTGAACTTTGCCCGTTAACTTCAGTGATGGAATATATGTTTTGCTGTTGTTGTTGTTGTTGTTGCTGCTGTTTAAACCCTTCTCTGGTTGTTATTTCTTGAAGGTTGATCAATTCCTTAAAAGCTCATATGTTGATTCATAGTACAAGTTAGACATTTTGAGTCTGCTGTTATTAGTTCAGTGATCTGCACTAAGGTGGTGCTGTTAGGAGCTCCAAGCTACCAAACTTTGTTAACGTTCGTCGGAAGTGTCATTGTATTATTTCTAATTTTAAACTTCGATCTAGCATTGATAAAACATCGATATAAACATGAAACAAAATGGCAAGACGTCTTTAAATAGGGCCTCTTTAGAAATTATTAATTTTGGTCCGGCGATAGCCGCATCCTATGGCTTTCTGATTTTAAAAGGAACAACTTCTATAGTTTTTGTCAATAAATAGAATTAAGTAATATATATGACGTAGTCTTTAGAGAAGAGGACTTTATATAGGACTACTTAACGGACGCTTCAGACATAAGATCAAGTACCCTCTCCTAAATGTAAATCATCGCTTTGCCGTCTAGCGTGAACTCATTCATTCGTACTGTGTTTATTATTGTTAACTAACTCTTTACAAATTTACTGGCAGAGAACATCTTCCTTTCCATCCTCACTTTCTTTTACAAGAAGGCAGTGGAGAAATCCAGTTACAAGAAAGCAGTGGAGAAATCTTCCCGATAAACTCAAGATAACTCAACATGTCAGCTGAGATACTGAGTGAATGCATGCAAAACGGTTTTGTTACTTTTCTCGAATCTCAGACAGGTTCGGCAGGCGACACTTGTAGAGTGTTTGTAGTGTTTATCTCGAACTGGCTGTACTCCACAGTAGCATCTCCAAGCCAGAAATTTCTGAAAATTATATTTAATTTCTCAGATGAAAGTTCTCCGGACTAGACTACCATTGATGCTCATCGCTATTCATAACCTCCATACTTCCTTCGAAAACGTCTTATCTCTTCCCCACAACTGGTTCTCTGAAGATCTCTAACATGGAAGTTCCACCGACTGCATTGACCTTATTCATAGAGGGCTGTGGGCATCAGGCAACATTTAGATGTCAGGCGTCCAGCTTTGGTCTTTTCCAGAAGCGCAGCTCCATCAAAGAAATGAACTGTGAAAGGACCTACATGACAAAGGGTGACTACAGCCGCTGACCAACAAATAATCTTTGTAGCTTCCGTAGCCTTAGTGCATGTCAACACATCAACAACCATAGTATATCGAGCCTTCCACGCAGAGATTGTAAGCAGTAGATGGATCGCTTGATCAGTTGAACACCTCCTTTCGACATGGCGTGGAAAAACAGACATTCCAGTCTGGTCGAAAAAAAACTGAGACAAGCACAACGATCAGGCGGTAAATTATAACGGAAGTAATGTATACTTTCGTCACATCTGTCTGAGTTTTCATGCCAGACATCCCATCTCTGGGTGTGACTGGCCTCACTGTTTACCGTCTCAACCCAGTTCTTATCCACCTGAAGGACCGGACCAAACCAGATTCCTAGTAACTTAATAAGTCTTTCTGTCTAGTACACTACGCTGTCCGATAGTATGGACAAACCTCTCTATATGTTACATCCATGTCGACTTGTCCCAGTTAATCTTTGCTCATGATTAACATCTTTGCCACGTATTCCTAGAATGGTGCCCATTACCTCAACTTACGCGGTATCCTACGCCATTACAGTGACGTCTTCCGCGCATGCTAACACAATACTTCCGCATCCCAGATTAAACAGTATGTCCTTCAACAGCCCAAGTTTCTGCAGCTAGGAGGGTGAGAGAAGATACTCTTGGTGGACTCAGCACGTGGTTCGAACAGTGGCGCAACTAGTTTGTACCGCTCGGGACGCGAAATTTTTTTCTCACAAGAGTTCCGGACCCCACTAATGAACTCATTTGCGTACAACCTGTAGTAATTGTCAGTAAGTGACATCCTATAAATTTTATAATTGCATGCGAGAAAGAGCGGTCACCATCTTGCATGTAAAAGACAAGAAAATAAGAATTTGTAAAACGTTCGTAATAAGTCATAACATATTTATTATTGGATGTAATGCGTTAACATATAAGGTTAATTGAAGGAAAAGCTTGTAACATCACATGGACATGTTTTGCATCTACATGTCTCAAAGCAAATAAAACGAACATCCGCGCGTGCGAGTGTGTATGCGAGTGGTGTGACTCGATGCATGTCTAGGAACCGACAGGCAAGAGTGATTTCTTTATTGGCCTATAATGGGCTTACATAGATAAGGGGGCAGGGACAAACAATTGACAAATTACGGGAGAGGAGTCTTGATGTTTGTGGATGAAAACTGTAATGAAAGTCGTTATGAGTTAAAAATTAATTTGAAACAATATATAACTAAGTTAAAATATATATTAATTGTACATGATTGGTCTGATTGTTTATTCAACCCGCCAATTTTGAACCTTTGTTTTTTCCCCTTTTTTGGGGCAGTAACATGTTTTCTTCCTTCTTCGCCATTATGACCGGCTACACCAGTACGGCCCCATTCATGGTCAACTTTCTTACTACATTTTCCCATCTTTTCTCATGCACGCTGTGAGGCAAGTACTTCCTCTCCAGACAGATTTTCCTCACATCCGACATCAGTTGTTCGACATAGGTCATCAACACCCTCAACTCCTCACAATGAACGAAGGCATGCTTGAGAGTTTCACTGACGCGCCTGCACCTCGGACATGTGTGTGTGTGTGTGGGGGGGGGGGGGGGGGCTAAAACCATGTCTGGACAACCTCTCTCGAACTGGTAGGACAGAACGACAGAACAGCCAAGCCAAGGATTTCTGGAAATTATCCAGACACCTTAGCCCGAATGTCCTCTCAAACAGGTTAGTCAGTTGTTCGACGTCAAAGTCCAAAGTCCTCCCCAGGACGTCGTTAGACTTAAACTCTACCAACCCTCTATAAAATACCGCAGTGGTAACCTCACTGCCGGTATTGCTCGCCCGGAAGAATAGCGTGAATGCTTGTCTGCACTCCCTCTGCCATTCCCCCCATCTTAGGCCTCCGCCTGATCCATGTGCCTAAGTCCTTGAGGGACTGCAATTGTGGAAAAAGCTGTTTGGCGTGCGGTGACCACACCTGCTCACCATCCAGGTAGTGCCGGAGGTGCCTCAGCCTCAACGCATGCTTGCGCATCATCAGCCAAGGCATTCCCAGTCCACCCTTTAACGGTTCCTGACAGCAGATGGAGCGCCTCACAAGTGGTGGCTTTCCCTTCCACAAAAAGCGAAAAAGGATCCTTTCCCTCTTGTTCAGCCACAAACCGGAACAAGGCAAACCGAGGCAAGGTATTTATATTTCTTATATGACACTACGATTACTTCCGCTTTCCTTAGTATTTCCACCCTTCTCAATCCCATTTTTCTTTCGCCGGTGATGCTTTTGGTTTCTCAGTCGTTTTAACCCCCTGTTTTTGGAGCCGCCTCTTGATTCTTTGTGGGCGACTCCCATTTTTTACTGGGTTTGCGTGACACCATCTGGATGGTCCATACCTTCCGGTGCCACCGCTGGTTTGTCTACCGCAGTCGCCTCTCCTTAGATAAAGCTTCCTCTCTCGAACCGGTAAAGCCGAATGATAGCACAATCAATCCAAGGATTTCTGGAAATTGTCCAGATACCTCGGCCTGAATGTTCTCTCGAACAGGCCGGTTAGTTGTTCGTCATCAAAGCCCCCCCCCCCCCCACACCAGGACGTCGTCAGACATAAACTCTACTAACCCTCTATATCCAAAAATAGTGCTTACGTGGCAAAGGAAACCAATCCAACAAACAGGCAAATTAGAAATGTGTTCCTTTATATAAGGGATGAACCGGAAGTCCCTGGCTTCCACGTCATCCGGAAGTTAATTGGAAGCTTCTAGAATATTCGAGAATTTTCGAGAAGGTCGAGGGAGATTACTCTTGTTATATCCCTTTTTTATTTTGCTTTCCTGCCTGGGGTCACTACAAGCCAATCAGAGCAGAGCCACCGTTATACTTTCTTCCTTTCTAGTCAGCACCGTGCATTTCTTACTCTTTCTCTCTCTACTGGCAGACATCAACCTTTTTATTACTATCGAAAAACAAAAAAACAAAAAAAAAAATTAAACTGTCTCTAATTACCTGTCGGGCAAACGAATAAATATATGTAAATAATATTTCTTCCTTCTTGGTGTTGATCCTTCGATGTTTACTGATTACTCCGACGTTGGCACAATAATACACTTGCCCAAACTGAATTGCTGGAGTTATTTTATTTTTTCCAGAAAAAATGTTTTAAAAAGTTATAGAGGTTTAAAGTTTGATGATTTTCACCAAGTCAGGCGATAAGATGAAGTAACTTGGGTAAGGAATGACCATACCTCTTTTCTCTTTTAATAATGCTTGTTCTTGCTCTTGTTTCAACCATGGCTGCCTCTGCGTAGTTATCTGTGTTGTTGTTTACTTTGTAAAACAGTAAAGGGAGAGGGCTGCTAGAACATCACCCTCTACCCACATTTTCCCTATCCACATCTTTACCATATGGAGCCCTAGCAAAATCTGATAATAGGTATAGATACAAATCTATCTAATTACTTGTCTTCTTCTAAAATCAAGCATAATTTGGCGATCGGTCGAACTCCGTGCGAACTTTTAAGCTGGCTCCTGCGGAAGGCTAATTGGGCCTACGTCCCAAAACTAAAGACGGAAATAATAATAAAGCATTTATTGGTATCCTAATCTTACCGTCTCAGATCTATATCACAGAGTATCACATTTGGAGATTTTTGTAACACTGTGACATTTGGAGATCACTGTAAACAGTATTCTTGTTTTTACTATTTGGTGTGAGTATGAAGAAATTGTTGCTATTTCCAACTCTGGAACGACCAACATAGAGCTGACCCCGAGAAAAGCACTGCTGCATGAGGTGATGTCCAACAATTTTCAGTCATTATCTTCGAATCTTGTTAATTGATATTGCAAAACTAACTCTCTTGGAAATTGAAGTCTCTTGAATTTAAAGGGCAAGTCTACTGGAATCAGTGGAATAAACACATTTTCTCCCTTTCCTTGTCCAGTGAGTATTGTTGCTTCCAAAGGATGTGGATGTATTTGCCCGACAATCAGTCTTGTTCCAATAAATACTTTAGAAGATCCAGATTTCTCAAAAGCATGATTGGCACTCCTTTCTTCAATGTCAGTTTGTGAGAAAAAATTCCAGGTGGATCTGAAGTGTTAAGAAACTCAGTTGTTATTATTATAGAAGATTATCTATCTATCTATCTATCTATATATCTATCTATCTATATATCTATCTATCTATCTGTTGTGTCTTTGTGTCTGTGTTTGTCCCCCACCACCTTTTGATGACTGGTGTTGGTGTGTTTACGTTCACGTAACTTAGCAGTTCGGAAAAGCAGTCAATAAAAAAGTACCAGGCATAAAAAAAAAAGAATTGGTTTTGATTAGTTCGATTAAAATTCTTCAAGGTGGAGCCCAGCATGGTTACAGTCTGATGACTGAAAAAGATAAAAGAACCACTAAATTCCTTAGTAAAACTTTAAGCTAAGGGAGGTAACTCTTGTTCGCCTATCTCAGTAACACTATGGCATGAAACCTCCCACGATCGCTTTACCTGCTAGAAATAGCAACCCAAATGCTTTTAAATCAGGTCCTAATGCTGGATGTTCAAGAACTAAATGAAAGGCAGATTTTTCAATCCCGGGATCATCCTGATTCTAAAAAGGTATGTATCTATGAAGAGCAAATGTAGACTGGGATACAGGGGTCCCAGACGGACAGACAGAATTTCGCTTTTATTAATATACACATCATACTATGATGCGTTGTGTTCTTGAGCAAAACACTTCATCTAACGTTGCTCTGCGATCACCTCTCACCTCACCCGATTTGACGGAGGGAGTGAGCTAATGTACAACGCAAGCAAATGATCACCATAAACAAATCTTTGGTGTAGGTCGTTCGGCAAAATCTGAACACTTAGAAGTCATCTCCGACGGGAGAGTCCATTATGTAGTATATTATATCATATTGAAGGCGCAATGGCCCAGTGGTTAGGGCAGCGGACTCGCGGTCATAGGATTGCGGTTTCGATTCCCAGACCGGGCATTGTGTGTGTTTATTGAGCGAAAACACCTAAAGCTCCACGAGGCTCCGGCAGGGGATGGTGGCGAACCCTGCTGTACTCTTCCACCACAACTTTCTCTCACTCTTACTTACTATTTCTGTTGTGCCTGTAATTCAAAGGGTCAATCTTGTCACACTGTGTCACGCTGAATATCCCTGAGAACTACGTTAAGGGTACACGTGTCTGTGGAGTGCTCAGCCACTTGCACGTTAATTTCACGAGCAGGCTGTTCCGTTGATCGGATCAACTGGAACCCTCGATGTCGTAAGCGACGGAGTGCCAACAACAACATATATCATATTACATCATATTGCATTACATTCCTCAAATTTGTCGAGTTGGCATCAATCATGATTCTGCAACATTTCAAGAGAACAGAAGTCTTTGACAGGCTTTTCCCTCAAATATGACGCTTTCAAGAGGAGTATCGCGTCGAAATCACATTTCAAATAAATGTCCAGCAGTGAAACCTGTTACAATGGTACAAGTTGTTGTTGTTGCTAATGCTGTTGTTGTTGTTGTTCTTCTTCTTCTTCCTCTTCTTCTTCTTCTTCTTCTTCTTCTTCTAGTTTGTGAGTGCGTGTGCATACATGCAGATGTGTACATGTATGTGTGTATCTGTTCAGGCGCGTGTGTAAATCAACAAAACATGGTTAAAATTGAAATCGTAATAATCAATGCAAGGGAAATAACTCTGTAGCAAATACCTGAATTCTTTCCCTTGCCAGTTTTCAAATTCTACGTATAAAAGACGAGAGAAGCAAATATGTATTAATCTTAGAATTTAAAAGGATAAAAAGAAGAATTGTAACTCAGTGAAATGGAAGGGGTTGGTAACTATACAACGGTTGTCATTCAGAGAGATTCATTTTAACTTCTCATTTACCTCTGTCTTTAGTATCTCTCGTCTTTCTTTTCTCTCTCTCTCTCTCACTTTTAACTCTCTCTCTCTCTCTCTCTCTCTATCTCTCTCTCTCTCCCTCTGCTTTATTCTTTGTCTTACTCTTCTTTTCTCTCACTCACTCACTCGCTCACTCAGTCTTTCTTTCTTTCTTTCTTTCTTTCTTTCTTTCTTTCTTTCTCTCTCTCTCTCTTTCTCACACGCTCACACTTACACACACACACAGACACACACACACGCACAAACACTCACACATACAATACATGCTAACACTCAATGAGCAGACGACAACTAAAGAAAACTGTATGTTTGAATGTATGAGTGTGTGTATATCTATATACATGTGTGTGTGTGTGTGTGTGTGTGTGTGTGTGTGTGTGTACATGTATGGAGATATACACATACATTTAAGTTTAATAAGAAGGTCTCCAAGTAGTCACTCGACCTGCTAGAAATAACTATCAAATCTTCCTGAATGTCACGTTGCCATCTTTAAAAACTAAAGGACACATTGAATAAGAAAGAAAATAAAGACAGAATATTAGAAGCTTGAGTATGTTTGATCGACATCATCATATTTGTTGTAGAGTTTTCGAGAAGTGTTCGCACTGAAGATATACAATATTGCCTCATATTGCAATTTTGACTGGTTATTTAATGGAAAAGATTCACTTAGGCTGTCATTTTGTGCGTGACTGCACTTGTTGTTAACTCTTTTAATATTTTACTCGTTTCAGCCATGCGACCGTAGTCAAATGAAATATTAGCAGAAGTCTGCTTTACGCACGCCATATAATCCCTCATAACTTTTTGGTTATTTTTTTGAATCTTCAGAAAATTTTTGCGAATTTGTATTCTATGCACGTGAATTGATACAAATATGCAAAAACAAAAAAAATTGGTGCGTGATTTAAGACCTATTTAGCTATTATTTTTAGCACATCTCATGACCATCTCATATCTCGTGTTTTAATAAGCGAAAAATGATCACGTGGCAATAGCTTTGCTTGTTACGATGGAAACAGGCACCTCTATGTCTGTAGCTTTCGATTGGTTAAAATTACCCCAAATTTGCAAACTTTAAAAGCTATTAATACTTTATTTATTTATTTATGGCGAAAATGAATTTCATGTTAATGATTACTATACAAAACTACACCAATGCAATAAGTATGAAATCAACTGGAGCAAAAATTGAATAAATTGAAAAGTGGCAGCCAAACAGGAAAAGATCCTCCATTTACACCCAGAATGCCCTAGATTACGTCTGACAGAAATACATTCCGTATTTAAAAAGCAACGATTTCCAATAAAACTCAGCTTTTGCTATATCTTCAAATAAATGTCAAGAACAAACTTTATCTGCTGTTGAGCTAAGAACATTGTTTCTGTCATGGGTAACTTTATGCTGGCTACATGGGTGTTCGTTTTAGTATGTTGAATCTTTTGTATATTTTTATATATTTTGACCATAATATGCTGATGATCGAAAGTTACATATTGTTGTAATAATCATGAAATCGTTCGATATATAGTTCAGTCTGTTTTTAAGAGGCCAGTTTTTGAGAGTTGCATTTCTTCGCGTTCGGTAAAAATGTGTTTATTATGGTAGTTTAGCGTGAGGCATTCTTCTATAGCAATGCACTTATATAAATATAAATAAATATATTCTAGGGAATAAATGATGGAGTTTTCCCTTATGAGTTTTTTCACGCTAGCTACTTGATAAAATTCTTGTAAAAGATTTTATCCTATTATTGAATTAATTAATTATATATATATACACACGTACATGCACCTACCTACCTACCTACCTACCTACCTACTTACATTTAGAGGGCAGCGAGCTGGCAGAAACGTTAGCACACCGGGCGAAATGCTTATCGGTATTGCGTCTATCGCTACGTTCTGAGTTCAAATTCCGCCGAGGTCGAATTTGCCTTTCATACTTTCGGGGTCGATTAAACGAATACTAGTTACGCACTGGGGTCGATGTAATCGACTTAATCTCTTTGTCTGTCCTTGTTTGTCCCCTCTATGTTTAGCCCCTCTATGTTTAGTGGGCAATAAAGAAATAGAAATATACCTACATACATACATTCACGCATACATACACACGCATAATAATATATACAACAATGCATGTGCATATATATACATACGTCTGTGTATGCACGTGTGTGTGTGTGGTTAATTGGCAAAAAAAAAATGACCATCTCCAAATATAACATACACACACACACACATATATATATACATCCATATATATACATATATATATATATATATATATATATATATATATATATATATATATATATATATATATATATATATATATATATATATGTTCCGTGAGTGATATTTCGAAAACAAACAAGTGTAATATTTAATTTCATACGTTCATACATTTTTATATATATGTGGGTATGTAAGTGATCTTGTTGAAGTAGACATAATCTACGATAAAAGTTTTCATAGCGACTTCAGGACAAAATTCTTTACTACAGTCCGCTTGCATTTAGCGTCTCTCACTACACTCACTCGCCCTCCTTTTCTTTTTTTAGACATTTTATACCAGTATGACCGACAAGACACGCATTGTTTTTTGTTTTTTTTAATTATATATGAGATTATCAAGGTAGTTAGCTGACAAAATCGTTTGCTCCCCGGGCAAAATGCTTAGCGGTATTTCGTCCGTCCATATGCACTGAGTTCAAATTCCGCTGAGATTGACTTTGCCTTTCATCCTTTCAGGATCGATGAATTGAGGACCAGTGAAACACTGGGGTCGATGTAATCGACAATTCTCTCCCGCAAAACGGCTGCCTTTGTGGCAAAATTTGAAACCATTATTATTATTATTATTATTATTATTATTATTATTATTATTATTATTATTATTATTATTATTGTTGTTGTTGTTGTTGTTGTTGTTGTTGCTGTTATTGCTGTTGTTGGTGCTATTATTATTATAAGGAATGTTCTTGA